>NC_132815.1:5958100-6070600 GCF_048594095.1 Paramormyrops kingsleyae | reverse complement strand
GTATTTCCTAAATATACTGTGATCTATTATGAGACATGACTATAAGAAAATATTTTGCATTCATTTATTTACAACATTTATATTGCTTTGTGCAATTAATGTAAAGCTGAAGTTACATTTTGAGCAAATGCACCCGTACATGCATTTTCAATCCTGGTCAGAGTTGTGGGTGTAAACCCCACTGCTCCTTTTATATTTAATACTTATGTCATAAGACCAGGTGATACAGGAGGAGGGAATGGAGACGCTGATTATGTAGGGGTGCAGGCTAGTGAATCCTGAAGAGTTTTAGAAAAACCTCCAGATTCAGAGACGGAACACTGCAGTCTAGGTCTGCTGGTCCTCTTCTCTGTATATACACATGCTGCATTTTTTATTTATTGTTTTTATAAAAATAAAGAAATTTGGCTAATGAGCTATGGCTGGAAGTGGTAGCGAAAGAAAAAGAACGATTTTCCAGAAATCTTGAGTCTCCGTATGAAGAATTCAGAGCTGAGCGCTTTGTGAGCTCAGACCTGTGCCAGACTGCGCAGTTTACAGAAGGTTAATAGTTACTCCAGCACTAATATTGCATTTGGACACCAGGGGCTTCTTTGGACAGACTGATAGCATAAACCTGGTGGCCCTTGCCCCGCGCTACACCCCAGTGTACGATGGGTTAAATTTTCTTTTTGTACTTACGTGGGATGAATCGCACAGGATACTTTTGACTTTATATGTGTGCAGGCCCTGGTATTTAATTGTAACTTTATATAAATCAGAAGCATCCACAGGAAACAAAACAGAACAATCAGTTCTGGGTGGTCGCAGTGTTGCACCTTCAACACATCCTGATTAATAACAAAAATGTTTGTACTTTAAATGAGAGGTAAACTCATAGTTGCAAATAATGTGCATTCATTTGTATGAATCCAAACTTAAACAGAGTCTGTAATGCTTTACATTACGGCCACCAATGTAATGTGAAGTTTTTCTTTTAAGGGCAATAAACTTGAGGACTTCCAGAAAAAATGTCTGATTTTTAAAAAACAATTTCAGATTAGCGTATAGCTATTTGCTCAATTCCAGATAAATAAATTGTCATGTTAGTCACCTATTGACAATAACAGAATGTTTTTGGTCTACTTTGAGACGCAAACGCTCTCTTTTATTTAGGTGGAACCCCACAGACTGCAAAGTGAAAAATGGGAGATTGGACTTTTTTGGGCCGTCTACTGGACAAGGTGCAGACCCACACCACGGTCATCGGGAAGGTCTGGCTGACCGTCCTCTTCGTCTTCAGGATCCTGGTCCTGGGTGCGGGAGCCGAGAGGGTGTGGGGGGACGAGCAGTCGGGTTTCATCTGCAACACGAAGCAGCCAGGCTGCGAGAACGTCTGCTACGACCGCGCCTTCCCCATCTCACACATCCGCTTCTGGGTCATGCAGATCATCTTCGTCTCCACGCCAACCCTAATGTACCTGGGACACGTTCTGCTCATCGTTCACCAGGAAAACAAGCTGCGGATTCATCTACAAAACCATGAGCAGACCCTAAAGGTGCCAAAGTACTCAGATGACCATGGAAAAGTGAAGATCAAGGGAGACCTGTTGGGGAGCTACATGGTGAACCTGGTCTTCAAGATCCTTTTTGAGACGGCCTTCATCGTGGGCCAGTACTACCTCTACGGCTTCATGCTGGAGCCCATGTTCGTCTGCTCCAGATCACCCTGCCCCTTCCACGTTGAATGCTACTTGTCCCGGCCGACAGAAAAGACCATCTTCATCATCTTCATGCTAGTGATCTCTTGTGTGTCTCTGCTGTTGAATGTAATGGAGATATTTTATTTAATCTGCTCAAGGCTGAAGGATTCATCTAGAAAAAAGCAGAAATACACGACCACTTTGCACACTGCACTGACCGGAGACAGTCGCCAGAGTACTTTATCCAACAAAGTATATCTGAAGAATGAGGATGGACAGACTTGCCCTCACAGCATAGCATAAGATCAACCACATCAATCTCAGATCATGTGACATGCTGAGCTTGATGTTAAATTGGCCCATATGCGTTATGATGTATCAAGGGAAATTTTTCTCAATAGGACAAATCAATGCCTGTATGTATCTCAAAGTCAGAAATTGATTTTTATTTATCCATGTAATTTAGTCTATTTGATGTGCATTGTGATTATTTGTATCAGTATATGTATGTGAAGTATATATATGTAATTACACTAAATAAAGGTTTAAAAAGCATAAACATCGAATATCCAAAGGCTTATGTCGTTTCTAAAAACGAGTTAGACTCGTAGTCATGTAGTCCAAAAGCCAGAGTCAAACCCAAAGAGCCTCACCGTATCCTGCCAAGCATGCTTCTACCTCATCCCAAACCTGCGGAGCTGCATGTATTACCACGGTGGCCTCTTTCCCAGCATGGCAGAACCTGCACATTCACATGAAGTGCACTTGCATCTTTCACCCTGCCAACACCAACGGAGAATCATAGGAGTTTGTTTGAGTGTAAACTGAGCCCTGAATATCTGGACCCAACGTGAGCTCCTCTCAGAAACGGCTGGCCAACTTAGTTGGGGTGTTTGTGTTGCGGGAACCTGATTATATTTCAGCAGCACCGGAAGATTCTGAGTCTTTGGAAAGTGGTTGACCCTGGTGCTATCGTGACGTTCGTGCCATATATGCTATTACTCTTCAGCTGTTTTCTATGGAGGCTGTCAGAACGCCTGTCAATCATTAATGTCCTATCGAGGAGCAGTTCACTGCGTGCGCTATTGGCTCCTGCCAGATTTATAATTTGCGGTTGTCAGGAACGACATAGTTTCTTGGGAAGCATTGTGCAATTCCAGAGAAAGTGAAGATTACAGCCGGTTGCTGGTAAGTGCCCATTTGGCTGCAGTAGCAGGTGGAGTCACAAGCTTTGGTGAAGGTCTTCACTGTCTAAAGGTAAGCCAGGTCGTCTGTGGTTTGGCCAGTGCTGCCTCTGCGAAGCTTTGGAGGGAATGAACTTCAAAACGAATCATTCCATATACATTTCAATGGGGAGTAAAAGGAAAAAATGGACAGAATAAAACTTATCTGAATATGCAGTATTTTGTTGGATGAACCTAAACAAAGAATAAAGCATTACATATGTGTACAGTATAGGTATATCGTTCACGTAATTCTCTTTAATACAACACTTACATTCACGGCAGATTTTATCTTGTTTTCTACATCTCTTACCTAGCAATCAAGGTGTTATTATAGTTATTATTATTGTTATTATAGTTGTTGTTGTTATATAGTTGCTTGCACTGTATCATAGTCTTTATATCTGTTTTATGTTTTAAGGTCTTACACTCAAAGAAACTTGACAGACTAGCGGTGAAGCCCTGTGTTACAGACAAAAAATTAACTTCTACCACACATAATGTTGAGTTACCTTAATTAACCAGGTGGGTTATTCCATGTAGGAGGATTTCTTGCTTAGCCTGATAACTTCTTAAATTTAAGGTAGTCTGGGTGAAATGGACTTTATTTTCGTTCCCTTACATTTAGCCCAGACTACCTTAAATCTGACAAGTTATCCGGCTAAGCAAGAATTGAGTGTCCCTCAGGACACTAAAAGCAATCAACTAGTGACTTTGGATGAAGTTGGATATAACACAACAAGCATATTTGTCAGTGTGACTGTTGGTTTTCTGGCAGTTTGGTGAGTCCTTAATTTAAAGAAAGCCGCCTTCCTCTGTTTTTCAGTGCCATCAATCAGAGAACGATGGGTGAGTGGGATTTCCTGGGCCGTCTGCTGGACAAGGTGCAGACCCACACCACGGTCATCGGGAAGGTCTGGCTCACCGTCCTCTTCGTCTTCAGGATCCTGGTCTTGACTACCGGAGCCGAGAAGGTGTGGGGGGACGAGCAGTCGGGTTTCATCTGCAACACGAAGCAGCCCGGCTGCGAGAACGTCTGCTACGACCGCGCCTTCCCCATCTCCCACATCCGCTTCTGGCTCATGCAGATCATCTTCGTCTCCACGCCAACCCTGATGTACCTGGGACACGTTATCTTGGTCGTGCATAAGGAGAAAAAGCTAAGAATGCACTTGGAGGAGCACCCAGAGAACCAGTGCCCAAAGCTGCCCAAATACTCAGATGAACATGGAAAGGTGGCTCTCAAAGGGAATCTTTTAGGCAGTTACCTGACCTCGGTGTTCTTCAAGATCCTGTTTGAGACGGCCTTCATCGTGGGCCAGTACTACCTCTACGGCTTCATGCTAGATCCCATGTTTGTCTGCTCCAGATCTCCATGTCCCTTCCACGTCGAATGCTACATGTCTCGGCCGACAGAAAAGACCATCTTCATCATCTTCATGCTCGTCATGGCCTGTGTGTCTCTGATTTTGAATGTACTGGAGATTTTTTACTTGATTTGCTCCAGATGTGGGTCAAAAAGAAAAACAAAGGGCACCCCAATGCGTCTTAACGGGAGACACACTTAAAGTAGCTGATGAAAAACAATTGAAAGTATGAAAGTATGAAGTATGAAATTTGTGATCACACTTATATACACACTAATGTTTCATGATGTACATTTTTAGGATCACATTCTCATAGGTGGATATGTAGTAGTGAAAAGTTTTATTTTTTATTTTCTCCAGGTGTTTTGTACATATAAGTCTTTATAGAAATATATTTAGTGCCCTGGTATTGAATCATCACAGAAAAATGTAGGAGCTACATACATACTGTATATGTACTGCTGAAATTCATCTGTCTTAATGCTTTATAAATTATTCTTTAACTTCATAAATAATTGCTTGACTTTAACAAGCTGGAATCTCATTCTTTGTGTGTGGTTTTTTGTTAATTACAAGTGTGCAGACACAATGGAAAGCCACATGAAACGTAAACATTATTTTTCTTAGACAAAAAAAAAATCACTGCACATGATGCAATTTCCCTAAATCCTGGCTAAACAGGCCACCTGTTTGCTTTGGGCTTCACAATCTTACAAACACAAGAACTGAACAAACAGACCTAAAAACAGTTCCCAGCATAAGCTCTTCGCTTCTTACTTTAGTTGTACGATTACAAAACACAAAATGTAATTTCCAACCCGGCCAGTAACAACGCAGTGCAACGCCACCTGTGTCAATTTATGTAATGTTTGAGCTGATCTTTCATTTTTTGCGCTAATTTGAAGATACGCTGCGCTTTCATGCATGCAGATTTCCCCACAGACAACAATAAACATCAGAGCAAAAACAAGCCATGTTCTTTGTGTGTTTATGGGATATAGGGAATTCCAGACCCAATTTAGGTGGCCATCAGGCACCATGCCTTTGTGTAAGCCACTCCGAAACTCTTATTTTAAACCCATTTAGAGATTTCAGAGCCAATTCCAGAGGGTGCAGGGCAGGGAACAACCCAGGATGAGGCACCAACCCATCACATGGCACACACACAGCTAGAATACTAACTCTAATGAACCTAATTTGGACTGTGGGGGGAATCCCTGCATACCCAGAGGAAACCCCATGATGACACGGGGAGAATATGCAAACTCCACACACAAGGAGCCAGGACAGAGACTCAAACCCTGGTCCCAGAGGTGTGAGGCAACAGTGCTAACTACCATACCACCCTGTGACTGATATTAAAAACATAAAATTAAGGGCTAACCAAAAAAATAACTAATTACCTAATAATAATACTAATTACCGTAGACAGTCAAATTTAGAGATGAGACAAATTTTGCAAAGTCAGGAGCAGATGAACATCTGTCATAGAGGTTCTCTCTGCAGTCACCAGCCAAGGACACACACTAGAACAACACTGCCCTCTCGAGGACAACAAAACAATTGCCACTGTTCCGTTTGTCAGATGGCAGCAAATCATTTATAAGAGAAAAAGAAACACACAGCACACAAATCAACAATGTTTGCTGAACTAATGCACCTGTTTATTAATATTACAGAATTAACAACGTAATATAAACCGCGATTACTATCTGCGCAATTTTTAGAAGGTTGTCAATGAAAAATGTTAAATCATAAATCATCCAGGCAGTTTGTCACAAAGCTGCACGAGAAAGTTCTGTTATTCTTTTTAGAATACGATAAGATTTTGAAAATACTTCTTTGGCTTGACCGCAGTAAAATACTTCTTACTTCTTTGTTTTTAGCGGAATTTATAAAAAATGAATTTGCCAATGAAGTTTGCAATAAAGTCTGAGGATGGGTGATACAAACGTGAACACAAGTTATGGGTGACGACTGTCCCATTGAAAACACCAGCAAGCATAAGATAATTGATTTTACTGAATTTACACTAGATGGCGCAATAGGCACATTAAAATAATTCGAGTATATCGTACATGTATACACATATACAAGTATATACTCATTTATTACGGTGATAACACGTTTAGTTTGGTGGTTGAGACACAAACACTTTAATTTTGTTGTCAATTTAAATACCGTTCTGTTCTGAAAACATGTCTGAAGAGAAATTGTTCTGGTGAAAGGAGGTTTAAAAACCGTCTGACGTAGGAAATCAGGTGACCTCACCCCCCCCAAGCCCCTATAAAGTCTCTTATAAGCAAAGAAAGTTTTACAAGTTTCTCTCAGTTTTTCATCAGTCCCAAACTTGGATCTGAAGAAAACAGTGAGTGGTCTAAATCGGTTCAAGGAGTAAGTCCCTCTGGGCTGTCTCCCTTAACTTCTAAGCAACTTTCCAGGTAAGATTGAACTAAAACTAAGAGTTTCGTTGCATATCGCGAACTTTTATGTATGTAAAAGTTATTATGCATAAAATGTATTTTAGTTACTGCCAGCGTTTCTAAGATGCTTAAAGGATAAAGTTCCTCTTGATAAATAAACTCTTAAGACAAACGTTAACACTTGTTTTAGTAACTTTTACACTGTGGCAGATTGTCATCGCAACTTACTCGCTTAGATGATTGTTCTGCTATTAAGCATTAAAATTAACTTTTGTATTTTAAAATTTGTTTCTATTTTAGAATTATATATTTTTTATTACATATTATAAATATCTATAGTATTCTGTTACATCAATTAGTATTTTACAATAAAAAAAAATTGTGACCAAAATACCTCATTTCCTTAGGTAAAGACATTCGACACAAGTTTCATTAAGTTTAAATGGTACAAAGGCAAACACTTATACGTGGATTTAATAACACGGTCAAAAGAAATATGTATCAACTTATTGAATATTCATCGGGCAGCTGAACTTGAGAGATTTAAAAATGTCAGAAAAAGACAAGAACACCCATTGGAGTATTCAGTATTTCCAGTTTGATATATTTCTTGTGCTATTTTGTCAAACATTACCAACTTCATTAAATAAAGAGACTGCATCACCAAGACCCGACAAACGACGTTAGTCCCGCACCGAGAAGCCGCCTCCATTGGCGTGTTTTTCTAAACTTGGCTCTTACTGCGAATATTCAGAGAGAAGCGGAGATACCGGGTTCCTCCAGCCTCATGCCAATGACTCTTTATCTGCATGGTCTTCTTCTTAATGTTGGCTCTTTATATTTCGTGCTATGGTGTTTCACTGCGTCTGTAGGAAGGCTAATGTACCGCTTTTTAAGCGAGGGAGTCTTACACGGTTTATTGTTAATGACTATGAAACACGCGTATCTTATATACGGATTAGCAAAATAATTTAATATTATAATAGCACCAAAAAAATCAGAGGCCTTGCACTAATGGGTATCAATGCGAATGAGATTTTATTTGCGTTGTATACATTTAGGAACCGATGAAAAGTTGACCTGTTTAAAATGAAGTTCTTTTCATTGTTTTGAAGGGGAAGAAAAGAGATCTTGTGAAAAACAGATAAATTCAGTTCTCAATGTATCATCAATTGATGCCTCACTTGGTTTGCATTATATAAAATGCAGTAATCAGTTAATGTTATAATGAACACGTTTCATGCTTTCATTTTGAAATCCAATAATCCCTTTCATAGGGCATTAGTAAGGGGGCAATATCTCATGATGGTTCAACTGACCTCTTACTCTATAAGGACACTTAAGGTCTTCATGAATTAAACAGAAGGTTATTGAATGGTTCAAGTTCATTTGTTATCCAGAAGTACATCTTAGGATTAATTTATCCGTCTTGTACATTTCACCTTGACAGTAAATCGCATAGCAGTTCGGAGGGATGTTAGGTCTAGACCAGCTGCTACTCGGAGCGCAGCGAGCGCCGGTGGTCTGACGCCGCGTATCTGCGCAGCCGCCGCATCCTACGCGCTCGCACACTGACACCCGTGATTCCGGCCGGTTGCCGTTCTCCGGCATTGGAATCAGGAAGCAGCTCCGTTTGATCCGCGGAAGACGCAGAGCTGCCAAGAGCACGAGGCCGTGCTTTCTGTTTGCCCGGCCGGGCGTGAATGCGCCGCAGCCCCCGGCACGTCTTAAAGACTCCGGAAGACACTGCCTGCATCCGAATGAATGCTAAACGCTCGGAGCCGACGTGGCCAGAAATCACCAGGGCGCCAGATGGAAAACTCTCCCCGCTGCTATACGAGCTTGCTAGCATGATTACAGAACGAAAGCATCCAGAAGCTACCGAGGGCATGTTATTTCCAAACGCAAAGACACTGACATATAACTCAATTTCCCTCTAGAGGGTGCATGTTTTATTTATAACTGAAAGATGTCTCACTCCCTCCCTAAGTGAAGCAGGCAGCACATGATGCCCATTCAGCTTAAGTGCTGAATTGATTTATGAAAAGGAAGGAAAAGGTCAAATTGAGCGTGATCATGAGAGGGCGTTTGGGGCTATCAGACAGGAAGCTTTCTGTAGTTTATGTAATGGAAGTTATTTTTGTTGGTTGTGGTTATCAATTTTAATTGACACTGCTTATTGTTTTATGTACCCCCCCCCCCCCCACACACACACACACAACTCCCCAGTAATGGGCCACCATCATTGGTTGTCATTTTTACATCTCACATTCTTCTGACTTGTTAATAAACCATATGGCCATTTATATACATGCATATGTACGTGCATGCATATATATACATATAGAATCAGAATCAGCTTTTTTAGCCATGTGTTGGGGCACACAAGGAATTTGCTTCCGACTGCTTGAGACTCCATAGTACACAGACAATAAATGACACTATACAAACAATAAGTTACACTATACATGAAATAAAATGTGAAATATACACACATGGGTAACCCACTGTACAAGGTATAAGGTGTGAGGTTGAGTGCAAACGGAGTTTAAGGGGGGGGGGGGGGGGGGGGATTGACAGAAGGTAGTTGTGAAATGAAAATAGTCTGTTTTTGTTTGTTTTGAAAAGCCTCTGACTGCATAAATGTGTCCATGTTGTGATGCCTCTTGGGTAATGTCCAAAATTCAATGTCTATTTCCAGCTAGATACCCATCGAGATGGGTGACTGGAGCGCTTTAGGAAGACTCCTTGACAAGGTCCAGGCCTACTCCACAGCCGGGGGGAAGGTCTGGCTGTCGGTGCTCTTCATCTTCCGCATCCTGGTGCTGGGCACCGCGGTGGAGAGTGCCTGGGGGGACGAGCAGTCGGCCTTCAAGTGCAACACCCAGCAGCCCGGCTGTGAGAACGTCTGTTACGACAAGTCCTTCCCCATCTCGCATGTCCGCTTCTGGGTGCTGCAGATCATCTTCGTCTCCACTCCGACGCTCCTGTACTTGGCTCATGTCTTCTATCTCATGCGCAAGGAGGAGAAGCTCAACAGGAAGGAGGAAGAGCTGAAGGCGGTGCAGAACGACGGCGGCGATGTGGACATACCGCTGAAGAAGATCGAAATGAAAAAATTTAAGCATGGACTGGAAGAACATGGGAAGGTGAAAATGAAGGGCGCTCTCTTGCGAACCTACGTCGTAAGCATTTTGTTTAAGTCCCTTTTCGAGGTGGGCTTCTTGATCATACAGTGGTACATGTATGGCTTCAGCCTCAGTGCCGTCTACACCTGCCAGAGGATCCCCTGCCCACACAGGGTTGACTGCTTCCTCTCCCGGCCCACCGAGAAGACAGTCTTCATCATCTTCATGCTGGTGGTGTCCCTGGTTTCCCTGCTCCTCAATGTGATCGAGCTCTTCTATGTCTTTTTCAAACGAATCAAGGATCGCGTGAAGGGCAAACAAACCCAGTTCCACACCGGCGGCACTCTGAGTCCCAGCCCCAAGGAAATGACCAACTCCAAGTACGCCTACTACAATGGCTGCTCTTCCCCTACAGCCCCTTTGTCCCCCATGTCGCCCCCGGGCTACAAATTGGCTACCGGAGAAAGGACCAATTCCTGCCGCAATTACAACAAGCAAGCCAACGAGCAGAATTGGGCCAACTACAGCACCGAGCAGAACCGTCTGGGCCAGAACGGCAGCACCATCTCCAACTCCCACGCACAGGCCTTTGACTTCCCCGATGATACCCATGATCCCAAGAAAATGACCGTGGGCCATGAATTGCAGCCCCTGGCTTTGATAGACCCACGGCCATGTAGCCGGGCCAGCAGCCGGATTAGCAGTCGGGCAAGGCCCGATGACCTTGACGTCTAGCTCCAAGGCTCCTTCCGCCTCCCTACCCCTGCTTGTCCAAGACGGCACAGAACACAAAGCACTAGGAGTTGGTCTCACGTGCTTATGGGCAGTATTTTCCCCGTTTGCTGTCTTCGGCTGAGACTCTAGTAGACAGAGAGACAGTAAAAATACTTACACCCTGCTGGAGGTACTATTAATTAACAGTGGCGTTGAAACTAGGCAGGCTAACGAGCTTTAACCATATGACACAACTAGGGGGCGCTGGACGTGAGAGTTCTCGCTACCTGTTACTATGCTCTAGAAGAGTGTGTCTCGATGATGTTTTGCTTTTTTTTTGTTTCGTTTCTTTAATCTTTTGCTTTGCCCACACAATAACATTCCATTTAGAGATATTGCACTTAAATATTACTAGTGTATCTGATTTCATGCGTTGAAAATGGTCTGACAAACATTTGGCTTCTGTGTCCCCATTGTAACCACCTTCTCACTGTGCTGTTGTCCATCTTGTAAAACAGGGTTTAGGGCGTCTTTCAGTGTCCTAGATTAATATTTATTTATTAGTATATCAATGACGGACATCCAACAGTAGATAAAGATTGACTACTACCCAAGGTCATATCCATATTAATAATGTATGAATCCATGAGTCCCTGTAGCATATTTATTGACAATAATCCAAATTTCAGCAGTATGTTCATCTTTTTTGTTGTTTCTGGTTGCTTTTTATTAATTATAGTGGACTGTTGTTTCCTGATAAACTTTGAATTTATGTGGTGTCGGTTGTATCATTTGTGTTTTTTCTTATTGTTTTTTTCCTTTTGTCTTGAGTTTTATCTGAAAGCAGAGTTCTCTGATTTGTGACTAGAAGCTGCCATAGAGCAGATAATCAATTAAACAACTTGTTTTTCTTTTCGCTAAAAAAAGTGTCGTAAAAGTGTCTGAGGCAGAAAGGCTTGATTTCTTGTAAGTTTCGTTCTCTTTTGCTTTTTGGGTAGAAAGAGGCTTTTCATCTTTTACTTTCGGTGGAAGAGATTTTTAAAAAAATCAGTGTAATCATTGCTGCTTGAGAGATAGATTTTTAGTACTGTAAATCAAGCTAACTGTGTCACAAATGTGAGTTTTTAGAAGACTGCTTATAGAGCTGGACTAATATTTAGTCATATATTAAAAGGTATATGCCAGAGTAGCTCCACAACTACCAAACAATAGTCAATGATACATCAGTTGGAATTCTTTGTTTTTTTTTTACCATTGCATCATAGTCTTTTGGTACTCAGCATCTGCAGATCATGGTTTTTTTCAGCTACAGTGGTGTTTGCACTGAGATTTTGGCTAGGGTGTAATACTACGCAGAAAAAGGGGCAAATGTTTCCTAGTATGCATGTTACTAATTTATTAAATGAAACGGCAAGTGGAGAGTCGCTACATTTAAACAGTTCCTATCAGCAGTCCACTTTGGGAGACCGTTACGGCATATTTGGGTGGAAACGAATGGCAACCCGGCAAACTCGGATGTACGTATTTCTCATAAAGTGCAGCGTCAGATTGTTATTTTTGTGGAATCCACTGTTGTACAGTGTGGAAAAGCATGATAGCAAGAAACATGACACCAATCATATCTGTGAAACAGGCTCTTTTAACCAATAAAGATTTTTTTTCCATCTGTTTCCTTTTTTTGTCATAACATTCTGATTCATTTGCTCTCTCTCTAATTAAGGGAAGATGGTCAATACAGTTTCAGATCTTTGACCTTGTTCTGGAGCTGGTCCCGGTTTGTGTCACTCTGGATGTTAAATTGTACTATGGGGTTTAATTACACAGATATCTGACCAGAGAGTGTAAGTATAGCCCTTTTAGTCAGCTAGTCAATAATTAGCATCAAGCTCTCAGAAAGCAGCTGAACATTGAAAAGAAGTACTCACTCCTCTGGCCAAATAACCAACTTAAAGTCCAAGTTACTAAGGTACAAATAACAATTGTTGTCACTAATGCCCTTCAGTGATGTGCAAAACACGAGCAGCGTACACTGATACACTGAGCGGTAACTGGTTTCTGAGGCTCACTGGTGCACTGACTGTCCTGTGTATTGTGCCGAAAATAAATGTAGTTGCAAAATTAGCAGCTGTGTCCTTGAAGGCAGTGAGGACTCTCTTCCTTTTGCACATGCCGGAAGGACATGTGGAACAGTAATAACTGCGGCTGAGAAAGGATGCTTGGAAATCTGCAGGAAGTCCTACAGGCTCAAGCGTAAATACATCAATATCTATGACTTGCTTCTGATCTGAGTAATTTCAATGTTTTCTGCACGACAGTGGAAATGTTGCCTATAAAGCTTGATCCTGAGCAGAATAAGCAGTTAGATAATGGATGGATAGATGCATGTATAGTCATGTATCACTTAATAATGAGGATGCGGTCTGAGAAATGCATTGTTGTGCGAACATTACATAGAGTGCACTTATACAAGCCTGGATGGTACAGGCAACTACACCCCCAGGTTATATAGTCTAGTATATACAGCAGAGTAGATATATAAACCAGTAACATAGTTACTTATTATCATTATCAAGTAGTACGTACTGTACATAATTGTGTGCTATACTTGTATACATACGACTGGTAGCACAGTAGGTTTCTTTACACCAGCATCAGCACAAATGTGTTGCGGTATGACGTCATGATGGCTTTCAGCTACATTATAATCTTATGGGACCACTGTAGTATTTGAAGTCCGTCGTTGACCGAAATGTTGTTATGTGGCACGTGACCGTTATGAGAGTTCTGCCATTTCTAAGACAGTGTATCTTAACAGATCATCCAGCGATGCATAGGAAAGCACAGACAGATACGAAAAGCTACGCCTGAGCGACGTACGACGTCTCGTTCTCTATGTCAGTGAAGACAAATGTGTATTTGTTACATTTCCAGTGCTAATGTGTGCTGCAATAAACAGAGAAGCTGATAAGGGTTAAACCTGAGTTTGAAAACACATTAGAGGCTAAGCAAATTTTGTCTTATAAAGATCCCAATTTTTTTTCACTCATCCAAGTTTCCTATTTAACCTTTCCACAAAGCTAAACAAAACCACATGCCCAGCTGAGAACTGTGAGCCTTATGGAACCTGAGTGGAAGGGAAAAAAGGTTTCATTTTAATTTATTGCTAATTAATGCAACTTCTTTTATTTAACAGTGATTTTCAACAGGATTCACCAACGATAAATATGTCATTCAAAATTAAAACAGTACTACAGCAAATGGTAAAAGTCTGATTACATAAGCTGCTTAATTTCGAATATATTACAGAGAACACATCCACGTTATTTTTGTTGTTGCTGTTAGGTTGAGGTATAACTAACACAACCATACTAAAAAAAGTTCATGTATTTCAGTTCATCGTACAAAATGTGTCAGTTTCTTATATAAAACATTCTGTCTGTAGCCTAACACCAATGGACGAAGTAATTGCACATGCCGGCGTTGTAAAAATCTGTTTCTCCTGCGTCGTTGATATTTGCCTGCCAGGCCAATATCTTGCATCATAAAGAACTGAAAATAAGTCCGATTTGCACGTAACCCGAGACTTGAAAAGTTCTACGGCTCGTGACAAAGTCGAAGTCGAGCGGGGACGCAGGCACGTGAATAGGGCTGCGTGGGCAACGCAAACGGCTGCCGATCGCGCCGAATTCGCGCGCAGTGTCCTCTCGCGCGCCCCGTATGCGAGGGGATCAAAGGCGGCCCGCTTGGTGTGTTTTGCACGTTTCTTCGTTTATTTTTAGAAGGCAGGGATTCAAGCGAGGACAACGTTTCTACACAGAGGGCTTTTTATTTTCTCCTCAGACTGCTGCACAGCCCCAGCGGCTGACCTACCGCTTCCTCTGCCCCCGTAGCCACCGTGACCACAGCTCCAGGGTGGTGCTACGGAGACACGCTGGAGCTGCTAACTTCAACTAAAAATGGCAAGTTGCTTTTCATTCTGACATCACCCAGATCTAATAAAAGCAGATATAAAATACTACTGCGATGCCTTCTCGTCTAAAGTTTACACATTTAAGACATTCTTTTCCATGTTGTCTCACACTTTAATTATCCCTATGCTCTTATTTCTGTCAGTTTTCACGGCAAGTTCATTTCGCCACATTTAACTTAATTTTACAGCCCTTTCTAAGGTGATGCAATTTTTTCCCCCAATGCATTTGCAAGAATTTCTGTTACCCTTCACGCTTTATACCACTGAAGTCTAGACAGTGAAAACAATCGACTACATGGCATTAAATAGAAATCTAGCTTATAATATGCTTTGATCGTTGGTCATATTTTAACAGTATTTTGGATAGCTCAGTATTTATTCTGAGTTCTATAAATACATGAGCCCTAGAAAAACCATGAAAAGACCCCAAGTGAACTAAAAGTGAGATCCAAGAATGAATAGCAGTCTAACTTTACAGTAAAACAATAATATGATCCCATGAAAGAAGAAACTAGCTTTTCATATTATTTGAGTCAATATTATTTCAGTTACTTTTTTAAAGAAACAGAGGTTTATGAGTAAGAACAGCAGAAAATCCTCAGCATTAGTCCTCAGTACTAGTCTCAGAGACGGTTGTTGTAAATGTAAGCAAAGAGTGGTGAACCACCTCTAGGTACGTTGACTCTGCTACCAGTAACTGATGGGGCGAGTTCACTTTGGCTATTTGTCCTAGCATTTTAAACTGCGTCCCTGGTCCCTTCCTGTCCCCCTACCTTCAGAGATAATGAATGATGGCTTAGAACAAAGACCATGAATGGCCATCTATCGATTTGATCCAGTAGACCATCAACGTTTCCTTTGCCATTTGTCTGGAACCTTTTTCAGTGCTGACATTCTGTTCTACCAGAGTCTCGAGCGGCTCTACTCGCTCGCGTTGCTGAGGTATATATGTTTCTTGAGACACCGTCCCACATATGTGACTCTCGTCTGAGCAGAAGGCCAGTCATTTAAGACTTCAGCTTGAAGCATGTTTCACTGTCACTGTATATACTGTACCAGTCAAAAGTTTGGACACGCCAAGCCGCCTTAAAAGGAGAGTTATAGTGTTGCATCACATGACCTGGCCACCTGACCTAAACACAGCAGAGATGGTTAGGGAAGAGTTTCACCAGAGAGTGAAGGAGAATTAGCCAATGAGTGCTCAGTATGTATGTGGAACCTCCTTCAGGACAGTTGGAAAAGCATCCCAGGAGGCCGCCTCATGGAACTGGCATAGAGGGGACAGTAGGGTCAGTCAGTCCCTGGAGCAATTGGGGTTAAGGGCCTCACTCAAGGGCCCAATGGTGGGATCACTCTGCCAACCACGGGATTTGAATAGATTCCCAACTCAAAAAGTTGCCCCCCCAAAATGAATTATTATTTTTTAAGATACTTTTTTGGTCAATGCATAATATATGTTATTTTGTAGTTTTGATGTCTTTATATAAAATGTAGATAGTAGAACAAAGTAACCATTCTATAGGTGGGTGTGTCCAAACTTTTGACTAGTGATGCATATATGCCGGAATGACCTGTGTAACAGTAATAACTGTGGCTGCGAAAGGATGCCTTCACAGTACTACAGCGAATGGTAAAAGTCGGATTACATAACCTGCTTAATTGCGAATATATTACAGAGATCTCATCCACTTTATTTTCGTTGTTGCTGTTAGGTTGAGGTATAACTAACACGTTTATACAGCATCCCCATGTTCTCAGCTGTTCACATAACGAAGAGAACTAGGATGCTTTCAGTTCTGTAACGGGACGAATACCAGATTTTCAAACTATGTCTCAGCTTTCTTTGTGGTCAAAAATTGGATTTATACCCAGGCTATTTTCTTTGAGTTTTTCCACTGTTGGAGAGGGGACTCGAACAGAACTCGGAGTCTGCGGTTTTATTAAACGTGGCGAAGTGGGTCCAGACATGTTTAACGAGCTCAAGAACATGTACCGAGTCAAGGCAAATTTGCGCTAATATAGTTTAATGTCGACGGCAGCAGATTTTACCGCTGCCGGTCATCAATGAGCATGACCCGCCGGCACTTGAACTTTTACGTGCCGTTGGGAATCGCCTGTGCAGCAGTGATTATGCATGGACACAACTCAGTGGCATTGATATGAGACTAGCATTGCACTGGACCACTATCTTTCCGGCCATTAGCTTTTCAGTCTGTCAGCCTTAATAGACCCAAAAATGAAACCACCCGAATTGGCTCTGTTCTTCATAGCTACAGAGCGGACAATGGGTGAGAGCTTGCTTTCCTCATTTGGGTTCACATTCACAGACACGAAACCTGAATTAATCTCGTTCTCAGTGGATCACGTGTAACTGTGACCGAGACTTCCGGCCAGATAATGGCTCTCCATACCAAGGTGAGGAAAAAACATATGAAAACATATCAAATATATGGAGAGTGCCTCCTTTGCTCGAGGCTGAACAAATTCAGCTCAGCTAATCTCTCCTCAGAAGACCTCTAAGACCAGGAATCATTCTTGTAGTCCTACGTTGAACCCTTTCTAAGGCAGCAATGTCCTTTTTAAGGTATGGTGACCAAGCCTGCACACAATATTCTAGGTGGGGTCTTACCAAGGAATAGTATAGTATTAGCATCACCTCCCCTGACTTAAACTCCACACACGCAGAGATGTAACCCAACATCCTGTTGGCCTTTTTAATTGCTGAAAGAAGTTAACAATCATTCATCTTCAATACCGCTTGTACCGCTTAACCTTGTATTTGAGAATGACTAAACCGATATACACCCACGGGAAAATTTTTTGTCTGACTGTGAATTTATATATATATATAAATTCCTTTTGAAGATCACTTGATGTCATCTTATTATTCATGAGAAACTGTTGGATAAGTTAACGTTCATCTCTGACATTAGAACTTCTACCCTGTACTTGGCAGGTTTCTGGTCATTCCCAGTGTCTACTGCTTGTTGTTTGAACAACACCTTAGAAATTTTGAACCTGGAAGCAATCTGCTGCTTAGCCAGGATTAAACTAGGATTTAAAAATGCAGATTTGTTTAAAAATGTAGAGTGGTCTCTTAATTTTTTCCACAGCTGTATATCATATGTGTGTTGTGTTTATATATAACCTCCATTGTTCAATGAGCCACACAGGATGCATGAACAGATATACAGACGCAAACAGAGAATGTGGATTCTTGTAAGAGGGCACTCTGCTGTGTCCTTCACATTGTAGGGCGGTCAGTGACATGGATGCACATCACTCTTCTGCAGAGTGACCCCGTGACCAGCAGGAGCCCGACAGAGTCCCAGACGCCCCTGATGGACTGCGTGGGTGGAGTCTGCAGGCGTGTTCTGCTGCGTGCGGTTGCCCCTAGAGCAGAACGTCTCACATGTGGACTGCATTAACTTTGCGGTCTGTCCTCTGGAATCGCTGTCCTTTCAACAATCAGACTCTGCTGTGATTTCCTTTTTCAGTAACTATCAAACCATTAACTTATCCTCCTCTCTAACCAAGCGCTATCAGACGGCCGTAATCAAATCGTCCCCATCTCGGTCTTTGACTGTGACATCGGAGATCATACCATCACAAAATGGTGTGGCTGGATTTGGCAGTTTGGTCTCTGTTGGAGTTAATGTGGTTTGCAGTTATATGTAGTGGAAATTTCCCCCGTTCGCATTCCGCATTGATAAAGCAGTCGTCTGTTTTTAACATTCCTGCTTGGATTCCAGTGGTCCCTTCGCTTCCGTTAGCCAGTCTGTTGAATGTCTTCAGAATAAGCCGATCTTGGCACCTGCTGTTTAGGTGTCAGCTGTTTCTTTAAATTGCAAATGGACGTTGGGCTAAGCCCCCTTTAACCTGTTCAAACTGAAATGCTAATTTATATCAAGAACCTTGTTTGTAGGAGCTAGGAGGACTGGCACGTTTGTATCAGGACGGTCTTCCAATCTTACGAAAAAAATAAATAAATTCGCTCAATGCTGGGAGAGCCAGGAGAAGAGAAATCAATTGTCGCCTAAGGAGGTGAGGACTCGCGCTCGACGAACGCCACGATAAATCGCCAGCGGCGACGTGCCCCCGCATCTGAGTCTGCAGCTTTAATTAGAGCCGGTGACATTTGAACTGCTCCGGTTTGTTCTGGAGCCCGGGCCTTTGTCAAACGGCCGTCCGCAGTGCCAGATGCACTGGAGCGGGGCGGGAATACGGAATGTCACACCTATCCAAAGTCAACACCCTGCCGGCACTAGCGCGCTGGAGGAATTTCCGCGTTTTCTGCCGAGTGCTCTTCCTTGTTTTTCTGTGATATACACACATCACGGCCGACCCCTCTACGTAGCCTAATACGTAGACTTGGCTCCTGTTCTCAATTTGGCGAGGGGGGGCCCCACTTTTCCATCACGGGAGCCAAACCGTGGAGAATGAGCCAAGAATATTCTAAGAATGTAGAGTAAGTTATATTTCACTTACCTAATTGCAACCAGCACATTTATTTAAAGCAAGTTTGGGACTGGATCTCTTGGAAAGAGATCTACTGCTGAACCAATCAATTCGCAGGAAGCGGCCGGCAACAGGTTAATTTCTGCAGGATGACAGCAGAGAGGAACTGTGAGACATTTCATGCCGCACATGAACATCTCTGAGTGAGAAATAAATGTTCATTTGACTGGCTTGTACAATGAGACCTCTTGGACCTATTGGCCAATCAACAGCTCCTTAGAGCAGGTAAGTTCGTTTCTTGTGTTTAGTAAGTGGGGATGTGGGGACGACGATATCTTCCACTGCTAACTGGATGGACCACTTGCTATCATTATTGTGAAGTCTAAGTTGGTGTAAAAAGAGTAAAAATCCAACATGAACTATGTTAAGGTGCCTGTTCTGTCCATGTCCTTATATTACAGCCAACTTGCTGACTTAAGTTTGTCATTATTAATTTTTAGTTTGCATTTCTGCAATAAATACTGTGAGTCTGATTTCCAGTTAACATTTCTACTGATCATTGTTATTGTACCAAAGGCCCTTGATTGCTGTAGTCTAAACTGAAATCTTGAGTGTAAGTACGATTATGGAGAACTGAAGTCAGCCACGAGTACCTGTGGGATGGAGAGGAAGACGCCTTTCCTCGGCACTGACGCCATTCTTGGCCCCTAAACCTTCTGCCGCTTGCCAGTGAATGTCAGCAGGCCATCATCAGAACCAATGTGAAAGTCAATGGAAACATCTCACTGTGATATGGCCATGCAGAATGTTTGAAGAACGACAAGTTGTAGAAGGTTCCTTTTTGAAGTTACTCAGCCCTGGGGCTGTTTTATCCCAGATGTATGAAAAATGTCAAATTCTCTCTCTTTTTTGTCTGAATAAGATTTCCAAGTCTCTTATTGTCCATGATGAAATATGCCAAAGCTGATTTTACTTCACAGAAGGTTGTGGAACGATCAGTACCGGCCAATGACAAGTATGTTTTTTTTAATGTATATAAAAAAGGGTGACTATTTTAATAACCCTCTTCACCAGAGATATAACGCTGCAGTCAGCAGCATGATTAACAGCCCCTTCAGTCTGAAAGAGAGGTGTCTGTTTTAGTTTGTGAGGGTTCCTTTGTTTTCACAATGACAGCACACAGACGTCACACTATCGTCTTCCAGAGATGATGGTGCTTCACTCCACAGGCTATCAGGATTGGGATTGCGGCTGCGGCAGACTCTGATGGGATGTATTTGTATAACCATCATTCCTATCTTGTCCTTCTGTGTCGTAGAACATTCATTACACTGGTGGAAATTGTGAAACTAACTTAGAGCTCTGCAAAATTTCTGCAGGTTATACTGAGGAAGCAGGCTAAAAGGAAGCGTTCTCCATCAAAACAGTATTCCTTGGTTGTATTTGCCATTGGTTTTGAAAAATGGTCATGACCCGCTTCCTGTGTAAGTCTGAAGTGTCCTCTGTGACAATGACACATCATGTGACCACTTCTTCTCGAGACCTTCATCCAGTGGAAAGTACAGGGTGTAATAAAAATATTCAGAACTACTCCTTAGGAAAAGACCGTTTGTACTTTCCCTCGGCAAAGCTTTCGAAAGAAGCTCCACGAGCTTTTAACTTGGCTTTTTGCCAGCCGTGTGACTATAACAAAGCACCATTTTAATGGCTGCTGCCGTCTTCAACAAACAAACTGGCACATCGAGTCCAGTTTTTATTTTGAAACGGTCCATGAAAATAGCAGTAGTCTATAGTCTGTGATGTTGTCAGCTTTGCAAAGCGTATTAAACCAGACAGTGCTGAAAGCTTGTTGGATCACTCGGTAAATTGAGACTGGCATCATGGGAAAATGGCAGAATGAAAGGTTTCTTCCAACAGAGGGTGCTTAAATTGGGGGGGGGGGGGCAGTGGCTCAGTGGGTGGCACTGTTGCCTCACACCACCAGCGCTGGGGGTCTTGATTCCCATGTTCTCAGCATGTTAGGTGGGTTTGCTCCTTTTATTGTGGTTTCCTTCTGCAGTTGAAAGACATGCATTTGGGTGACCTGGGATCTCTAAATTGCCCATAGTGTGTGTGTGTGCCCTGTGACAGACTGGTGTCCCATCCAGGGTGTCCCCCTGCCTTGTGTCCCATGCTTCTTTGGATAGACTTCTGCCTCATTATGACCCTGTACCATGTTAGCACTTAATAGATGGTTGAGATGCTTAAAAAGCAACTGAAGTAAGAGACATTTCCTAAGTCTGAATGAGAAACATCTGAGCTATTTTAGATGTTCCTAAACCATATAACCTCTAGATTTTATGCATGCTGAAAAAAATTCTTCCTTGGTGTATATATATAAAGTGAGCATTTTATACTATATGAATGAAGAATAACGACATTCAAAAATGTCATAGCTTTAAACTTACAAGTGGACATGGATAAAATATTAGACAAAAAACAGGTGGTAAATATCACAAGAACTGAAATTAATTGTGCTAATGTGGTAGATTCTCACAGAATAATACAGGCTACAGGTTACAAACGAGATCCGTTCATAAATCTGTCTTTAAGTCCGATTTGTAGCTAAATTTATTTATTATGTACTAAATTTATTTAGTACATAATAATAAAAGTAACGAAGTACAGTACTCGAGCTGATAAACCACTGAAGCCGTGCAATGCTTTCGTGAGTGTCACAAAGTAGGGTGTGCATTTGTTATTACCAACCATTATATTTAACTTAAATGTGTAATATTATAGGCTTTGTGGAAATCCATAACTATGAGTTGTCCATAAGTCGGTCGTTATTTAACCGCGGACTGCCTGCATATGCCAACCTTCAATGTTTACCCAAAACACAGATGCTGAAACAATGGGTTCTGTTAATAGCGACGTGTGACCATCGATTTTGAACACTATTATTTACTTTCCTTTCATGCTTATGGTTTTCTGTTGTTCATTGCAAAGTTGGGTGTTTGACATTTAGAGGAAGGTGTAAGAATTTATTTAGGTACATAAGTTAACTGAGTGTGTCTCCTCAGACTGGTACAAAATTCCACAATGTGGCTAAATTAGCAAATTATAAGGGCAGCTAGCAAAACCTTAGAACAATCAGAATGCAGAAAAGGGAGAATGAGGCTATATCACTCATCCGAAAATGTAAAAACCATTTAACCACTTACAAAGTCCCAAACGCAGAATTTCAAGTGTTTAACCAGATGTACGGAGGTCTGTTGCTGCCAGTATAATATTGTTTGGCGTACTGAATGTCTTCTGGATGGTTAAGTGGATAAACTGGATCTCAGGTGGTTGGAAGAGTAAGGAAAACAAAGCAGTGGAGCAAGCAAATGATAGTGTCCTGACCCAGCTGAGGTTGTTGGCCGACCAGGAGGGACTCTCTCTGGACTATAATGAAACCTTGGCTTTTCAGCTTGCTGTTTATCCCATTAGGGTTTTGACTTCCATTGCGGGGGCTTGGGTTTCTGTTCTAACAATGCAGAAGCGGAAGAAAGTGAAGAGTCTCTTTTGTTTGGAAAGATGGACACAAGGAGCACTGGACAGGTTGCGAAGGGTAGGGGTGCTTCCTGGAACTGGCCCTGGACCTGTTTTTCTCATGTACTGTACGCCAAGCTTGACACCGACATAATGTAACATTTAAAAATTGTTTTAAAGACATAAATGGTTTTAAGACCCCTGTGTTTCCTCGCACTCAAGGTCAGCACACAACTGCACACACCATTAGCTGAAACCAAGGAACAGATACAGGAAACTGAAAATCTGATGCTTCTTTTAAAGGGAATGAGTCTACAGACCGTGAAGTACGCGTGATTGAGATACGCTTAATTTCACGTATAACATTATCTTCTACTCCTGGATGAACGCTTTGTTTTATTATAGCCAATAGCCATTGCACTCCTTCTTCATTTTATTATACTGATGAAATTGCCACTTCACTATTTTCACCTTTAAGCTGCAGTGATGCTGGGGCCTGTTGCAGGAAGCAGAAGATACAAGGCATGGAGACACCATGGATAGGACACCAATAACTAGAGCTTCTTAAGTAAGCATTGCTGTCAGACCTTCCACTACTTATGAAATGATGCTTTATTTGTACAGGTTCATTGAAATGCTTTTTTAAAATAAATAAATATATATATATATATATATATATATATATATATATATATATATATATATATATATATATATATATATTGTATCTTGCTGTAGTTTGAGACACACACACAATTGAGAAGTTGGGTCCAAGCATAGGGTCTGGCCTTTTACCCAACAGCTTCAGAGGCTTGCTCAAGAGCCCAACTGACACATGACTCTTCAAGGTTGAGGCTTGAACCAATAACCTTCTGATTATAGACGCAAACGCTTAACCAAATGAGCCATACATTCACCATCATCCCCAGCTGCTCTTATATATCTCTAAAGTATTACACTCGACCCGCCCCCTTCAATGACATGACAGGTTGTTTCATACGCAAACCACATTTCCACTGCAGCTCTTTTTAAAGCAATTTTGGTGTCTTGAACAGTAGCATATGTAAACACCCTGTGCCACCAACACCTTCCTCTCCACTCAGATTCCACAAGAAAGGACATTTTTCCAGACATTTCCAAAGGGCCGCGTTTGGCTGGAGTAATGCTATAACCCATTGTTCCTCCTTTTTGTTTATTTTATCTCAGTGCCCTGCAATTCACTTCCCAGCAAAACCATCGTACTTTCTCTCAATTCCTCAAAGAGATTGTTAAATGAAATGACAGTAAATCTGTAATATTTCCTTCGTTTTTCACTTCAATGAAAGTAGCTATGAAATTAATAATAAAATAACCCATGACCAACATATAACTGTATTACTAAGCTCAGATAAAAGACTAAAAGCAACAGATTTGGAGGAAGACCAAGGACGTGTGTGCAGTGTAAATAAGGTATATCTATTTACCCTTTATTGTTGTATATGACACCTTGGTGTGAATCAGACACACTTTATAACAGTGTTTCCCAACCCGGTTCTCGGGGACCCACAGACAGTCCACATTTTTGCTCCCTTCCAGCTCCCTGCCAGACAGTCCACATTTTTGCTCCCTCCCAGCTGGGGCGGGAGCAAAAATGTGGACTGTCTGCAGGTCCCCGAGGACCGAGTCGGGAAACACTGTAAAACGTATTACACATGAGTAGTAAGAGTATAAAGGGATAATATGTAAAAAAAAAAAGGTGAAAATGATTTCAGATGTCTTGTGTGCTCAATGAAGCACATTCTTCGGGTTTGTTGTTCACTTGTAACTCTTGCCACTGTTTCCTGCTCTAACCGCTGCTGATTTTCATGCGACGATGATGAATTTGTTTACTTCGGTCTGGTCCACAAGCAAAGACCACCATGGCGAGTCCAGTGCCAGTGCGGGGTACTTTTCCTTTGTTTTCTTTTTTTGCCACTGAGACTAAATGCACTGAGCTGGAGAACGTGTGAGCCATTAAAAGCAGAACCAGGCGCGAATAGCGAACAAACAGCTAAACAAACCCAACGAGGTGCTAATTAATAATCAAAGCACAGCGGCACCTTCTTCCAGGGAGCCTGAGTCTGGCGGAGGCTTGTGACGCTGCAAACATGGTGTTCGGCAGCTTTACTAGCTGTGTCGCAAGGCTGGTTTTTAGTTCTGTGTCGAATTTACACTGTCAGCTATGGCTGAGGGCCGTAGAGCTGAGTACCCTACGATATAGCCTGATGCAGATCTCCCAAGAACTGCAACGGCAGGCATCAGGTTACGTCATGGAGCACTTGGCTATACCGTCCCTGATGGTGTGGATTCTATAGAGAAGCATAAATTAGCCTGAAGTTTGGCTTTCAACTGCCTTTCACTTCCACACACTGCTGGAGTAACAACAGAGGAGATCGGTGTCAGCTACTGACAGACAGCACTGTAGATTAGCTTATGCTCCTACTCTTAGTCAGTTTAAAAACGTAGTAGTTAAGTTACCTTGAGGACTTTCTGTGTTTTTGGTTGTATGCAGTGGATTACAGTTTGAAATCTTTTTTTTTTTTTTTTTAACAAATGTGTGAGGAATTTATAATATGGTCAATTTAAACTTTTGATGATTTAGTGCAAGATGTACATTACTTATTTTTTCATATACTTTTTAAATGTCAATATAGCCGAAACTATCTGAGAATGCAAGTTAGCATTGCACTTTTCTGAGAGAGATTTTCAAGAGAACACAAAAAAAAAGTCATTCCCTGGCAGTATATTTTACCACAAGATTGAATCAGGAGGACTGTTTCAGTGAAAAGCCAGTTACAGCCTCCATGTCTCTGCATGTTTTGGTCTTTGTGAATATTTGACCTACTCTTAAAGTTTACTCATTCATTTTCTAACCACTAGGTCAGAGTTACAAGGTGACTTGTAGTCTACCCCAGGCAGCACAGGGCTGAGGTACACCAGTCCATTGCAGTGCACGTATTCACCCACAGTCTATGGCCAATATAGAGAAAACCAGTTAGCCTAACTGTATGTCTTTGGACTGCAGGAGGAATCCAGAGTACCCAGGGAGAACCCACCAACACAGGGAGAATATGCAACACAGGGAGAACCCACCAACACAGGGAGAACCCACCAACACAGGGAGAATATGCAACACAGGGAGAACCCACCAACACAGGGAGAATATGCAACACAGGGAGAACCCACCAACAAGGGAGAATATGCAACACAGGGAGAACCCACCAACACAGGGAGAATATGCAACACAGGGAGAACCCACCAACACAGGGAGAATATGCAACACAGGGAGAACCCACCAACACAGGGAGAATATGCAACACAGGGAGAACCCACCAACACAGGGAGAATATGCAACACAGGGAGAACCCACCAACACAGGGAGAATATGCAACACAGGGAGAACCCACCAACACAGGGCGAAGGTTGTCATTGTTAGGATTAGGGTTTTGCCCATAGAAATGAATGCACAAAGATATGAATACAAATGTGTTTGTGTGTGTATGATAAGTGTGTGTGTGTGTGTGTGTGCGCGCATGTGTGTGTGTCCGATGAGTGTGTGTGTGTGTGTGTCCGATGTGTGTGTGTGTGCATGTGTGTGTGTCCGATGAGTGTGTGTGTGTGTCCGATGTGTGTGTGTGTGTGTGTGTGCATGTGTGTGTTGTTTTCTGCCCTGTGCTTCCTAGGATTGGCTCCAAAATCACCGTGACCCTGATCAGGATAATTGTTTAGAAAATAGATGGATTATCTTTTAAATGGTTTGAAAAGGGATTTTGTTTTTCCTTTTACTGGCTTCTTGTTGGGCAGCACTGTGACCTCACACCTCCTGGCTGGGGCTCCAGTCTCTCCCCAGCTCCGTGTGTGTGCTGCTGGCCCATGCATGCATGCTTTCTGATTTCCAGAATGTTGGACTTGCTGCTCTGTTGAGTTCACACACAGGCAAATCCAGGGCAGAAAGCATTAAAGGTGCATCATTTAAATGGTCTAGACAGACGTGAAACCGCTTATTGTTGACTAAATCACATAAATGCTGTTTTGCAGTATGAACTAAAGGCTCTTTGAAGAGATCATTTCACCTCTTTCCTGTTGCACCTCAATATAAGGGTTTTTCAAAAATTATTATTTAGGCAAAAATCTGTGTGACTGAACAGGAATGTGAAGTTATCATGTGGCAGGTTCTCACTATTTCACACGCACTAATAGAATAACTGGCCAGCTTCAGCTTCTTGTCATCCTGCTGTCTAGTGCAGATGTCTGATGTGGGACGTATCAATGAACAGCATGTGGCTTGGAGACGATCTGAATGTGACTTGTTCAGGTGCATCCAGAAGCGACCACAGGAAAACCAGGAAGCCTGGTCCTCCATATCTCCACCTTGCATCTTACTCTGGCCAACGTTTACAGCACAGGGCACGCCGTTTACGCCGGCATTGAGGTATACTGCAATGCTTTACAGCCAGGGTTATTATTGTTAATGAAAATTAAAATTACGAGAAAACATGTTTGTGAACTAAAATGAGACCCAAAAATGTACTTAAAAAACTAAACACTAAACTAAATAAAAACTATAAATATTGCTTAAAAAACTAAACAAATGGAATAAAAACAAACATCAAATAGTTTCTGCTACCATTTTTAAATACTATTTAGCTAAAGCAATGATTTGTTTAATTGCCTTTAATAATACCTGAAACATGTTTTCTCCATTTTCAGCTTTATTAGTATAATGTGCACTGTGTATTCATGTTGGAATCTCTAAAGATCAACAGACACATAAAATAGCTCCTCAACTTTCATTCTATCCCTATAAATAAAATTAAATATACTGTACAGTATATATAGATGAAATAGAAATATATGTTTAAAATACAAATTAATAAAACCATGCTGAAAACTAACTAAAACTAGCCTGGATTTCAAATTAAAATTGAATGTGATATAAAATTCAAATAAAAAAAATCAAAACCATGGATGCAGTAAAGGGAAAAAATAATTATTTACTTTGCAATTCTCTTATAATCATCTGAAAACTAAGGCCTGCATGAAACTTTGAGATTTCTGAGATTCCCTGATCTGCCTGGTTTTCTTCCCCACACTAAACCCTTCATACGGAAACATTCGTTTGTAATAAAATGTTCTAATACCCCGTGTTACTACCAAGCATGCAACCTTGCTGGAAACCAGGTCCCCCTAATAACTGTAGCACTGTATGTTCTTTTGCTCGTATGCTGTTTATGGGGGGCTATTTTGTTGATCTCAACATCTCTGTGATGTGCAAAGCAACTATATTGGCCTTTCTGAGGTTGTAACAATGTTTTTCTGCTTACCTCATGTATCAAAAGCTCACAATTTCTTTTATTGGTGACACTGCTGAGCATGGATGTGCATTCCATCCTTCAGTCCCTACACATTTGATCAGATATGCACATGTAACACATCTGTTACTTAGAGGAATTGACTAATTAAGCCACACCCATTGCTGAGACACATGTATAATTAAGCACACGGTCAGGCAATCTCCGTAAATAAATATTGACAGCAGAATGGGTGGCTGTACAGGAGAGATTAACTTGGCGCCAGTTTGCTAAATTTCCGCCCTTCCGGCTATCCTTGTCTACCAAAAATGAAGTGACAGAAGCGGAAACGTTTGGAAGCAAGTTTAGTTGTGACAAACTTTGCCACACAAACTCACAGAAAGGGACCTGATCACCCAGCATCAATACCCAACCTGAATGGCAGGACACAAGCTCACAGAAAGGGACCTGATCACCCAGCATCTATACCCAACCTGAATGGCAGGACCCAAGCTCACAGAAAGGGACCTGATCACCCAGCATCGATACCCAACCTGAATGGCAGGACACAAGCTCACAGACCGGGACCTGATCACCCAGCATCAATACCAAACCTGAATGGCAGGACACAAGCTCACAGAAAGGAACCTGATCACCCAGCATCTATACCCAACCTGAATGGTAGGACACAAGCTCACAGAAAGGGACCTGATCACCCAGCATCGATACCCAACCTGAATGGCAGGACACAAGCTCACAGAAAGGGACCTGATCACCCAGCATCGATACCCAACCTGAATGGCAGGACACAAGCTCACAGAAAGGGACCTGATCACCCAGCATCTATCCCCAACCTGAATGGCAGGACACAAGCGCACAGGAAAAGCCCTCCAGAAATGTTCCAGTATTGAATGGAAAGACTTCCCTGAAGAAGGCCTTTATAACAGCAATGAGCCACCGACTTCATACAAGTACCCTTGGTTTCGGGACTAGCTGGTGTCCCCATATTTTTGACCATATAGTGTAAAAGATTGAGATGCTGACATACAACTAGAAACTTTTCAAACAGCTGTTGCCTTCCTGTTTTTATATTTTATATATGCTTCCCACTAAAACCAGATCAATAAATTAGCCAACTGGATAAAAGAGAATCTTTTATTTATTTGTGTACCAGTCGTTGGTTTTACCTTATCGCCGTGATTATGTTTTGTTTTTTTTTGTGCTTGTCTCAGCTAATGCTGTCGAGCATTTATAAGCTGTAATTACTTAACTGTTTGGACAAGCTTTGTCAGAGCGAGACAAGGTGTAATAACCCTCTCATGGTTTTTACAGCCCACAAAACAGCTTAATAAACAGTAGCAACCATGTTACCTGCTGGGAATGCTTCGTCTGTTGGTAGCAGGCTGTCGAAACAGCGGGGCGTATCACAAGAGGCATGCTCACGGCACGGCCCCTTGCAGATGTCGCCCTCCCCACAGGCCTGCATCGTGCCCCTCGCACCCCGTGTTAACATTTTACTGGACAAATATGTGTCGGGTGACCGTTGGCCGTCTTCAAAAGTGCCTCGGCGTCTTCAAAAAGCAAGCAGCCGTAAAAATTCGCTGTTGCTATGAAAGGGATTAATGGCCTCGCCACGAAAGAAGAGGATGGAAAAAAGAGAGAGAGAGGGCAAAATAAAGACTAATAAAGCAGTCACAGCTGCCTTGGAGGACTCGAGAAGTGCACCCAATGCTACTTCAGTGCAGGAGCTAGCCACCGCTAACAGGAGCTAGCCTCAGCTTCGACCGATGGCGATCATGAGCCTTTACCCGTAAAGACGTGCACTTGGGATGGGAATTCTCCTTCAGGGTAGAGCCTGGAGTGTTCCTTGCTTGAAACAAACACATAATTGACGCCAAACACATGACCGAAACTGGTGGATTCTCTGCCACACACACAAACATCATAAAGAGCAAACGTTACTCATTACGGGTGCTGCATGGTACACAACTGCTTTCAGTGTTTACCTCTGCAGACTATACTGCAGCACCTACAGTACACAGATTGCACAAACACATCCCCACAGGACCTAAACAGCCTGGAGACATGGCCATTAGTCTAAGTCAATCATCCCAACTAAGAGCCAGCCCAAGCTGTCAAGCCCAGTACATGAACCTAAATCTTGTCCAAACATGACTGAATAACAGAAGAACCAGTGAACTTACAGCATCACTTCTGACACTGTGGGAGATGTCAGAGGAGTATAATTGTCTTAAATGCATTCATTTGTGGCCTGAAATTACAGGTTAACCTTCTATATGTGAGGTTTCATGCTATTTACCTGAAACGGCTGTCATTTTTCTGCCTTTGTGAAAATACCAACCATTGTGTTATCAAAACAGAGCTTGGGACAGCCTGTCAAGGTAGCTGAAAAACATCCATCTGCTCCACATGCATATAGGAAACTCAGCATTAATCAGTCTGTGTTGTTGTATGATTCAATTTACCACATATTTATTATGTATACATACTAAATTCAAATTTTATTTTACGATTATTTTCAGATCACCTAAAAGCATGTGAATACAGCACAAGCCAGTAAAGAAATATTCATCCACCTATTTACCCTGGTCACGGTCATGGTTGGGGGGGGTCGGGGTGGGGATACCCTAGGCATCGTATATAGGGATTAGCTCATGGATATAAGGTGTTTATGACACCCTCAAGCCCTACCCAACCCTAACCTTCACCATAAGTCACCAGACAAAATACAAGATTTTGGGCATTTTTAGTTTTTTGATTGCAGTCACAAATTTTTATAAAATTGACTTTCCCCTTGTGGGAATGGGGAAAAAATCACCCACACAAGGTTAAAATAACAGGTTTTTATCACATTGTGGAGACATTTGATCCCCACAATGTAATAAATACATGGCCACACACACACACACACACACACACATGCAGAGTTAATAAATGCCACTGGATAAATTATCTTACACTGAAGTCAGACCTCCACATGGTCCACATGGTGTGACAGACCTCATTACATGGCTGCCACTAATACAGACCATTGCTTGGTTAATTACAAACCAAAGTATTTAACCATCAAGCTCCACTGCTTTCCAAACAAGATTAAAAGCCATTGAAGATACGCTGCATGCTAAGATCAGTTTTTAACAGCAAGTTTCGATGAAAAGAATTTGCAATTACAAGCGACTACAACTATCAGTGTGGAGTTAAAGATTTTTCTTTTCTCTACCAGCCAGAGGAGATTCTTGTCTGGAGAAAGTGGCTTCATGTTCTGTGTAGCTGGTGAAAAACCAGACTCTGTTCTTTTTTCATCAGTTAAGCACTCCAGTTTTACACTCCTATCATGAAATGGCTGGTATTCACTGAAAGACGTCTGCTGTTTTGGTCTATACTTCAAACAGAGCAGTAATTCTCATGAGGCACAAAAGCAATCAAGCTCTGATTGCTGGAGTCATCCACGGTGGCTATTATGTGCAATCTTTGGTAATGTTGCAGCCAGCTGAATGATCTGCTGTCCCCCTTTTTTTGTGTTTTCATGTCCTCATGAAAAAAAGCAAAAGGGATATGAGGAAGTGTCTTCGTGGAAGTGCGTCACGAAAGAGTAGAAAACCAGAACAGTCGAGTTGGAATATCGCTCATTATTGAGCATGTGAACAGCCCCATCAGAGGTGCTGAACTGTGCCCTCTTCAGGATGGTGTGAGAAAATCACGGGATGGCTTTTGTTGGCTTCTGCTGTGGGCCTGATCCCGGAGGGGCCTCACCTGACTTTCCAGCAAGATTAACTCTGTATCCTTTATTCCTACTCATCTCATCATTCAGGAGGTTCGGATTACGCTAAGACCAGTTCGCACTTCGCTCGTTGGCCAAGCGCAGAAATTAGCCTTTTCGAGATTTAGGGGCCCCAACACAAAACACGAGCAGTACAGTTCAGGATTGAGGTCATGTAGACGCGTAATCTACCATGGATGCGAAAGGACGCCTGGCTATACTGAAAAATTCTTCATCAGAGGATCATGCTATTCAAAAATACACTGTCATTCAGAAATGTAGCTCTGTGTTGAGGGTTCATCTGCTGTTAGCATTGATATCGATTCCTTTAGTAGGCGCTTCTATCCTGACCTAATCAGCCTTTCAGTTAAATCATTATCTGCCTTTTACTACCCATTTTCACAGCTATGATTTTACTGAATTGAGGGTCAAGTAACTGAAATTAACTTTTTAAAAAAAGGTTTGTAATGGAGCAACATTCAGTCAATCCGTAAGGCATCTGTCGGTTTAGCCACTTTGCTGTCATGTGACTGATGGATTTCAGAGCCCTTTATCATTTTACCTTACTATTCCCTTTCTGTTTGCTTGCGTTTACGTCTTGCAGAGATGTAGCCTAGCCAACCGCTAAACCGCTAAATGCTCCACTATTGCTCGGTCATGCCAATATGCAGCACGCCCATAGTAAAATATATTTCTTCGTTTTAAAAGGGCATATTGAATGCAGGGGTTATGATGTCATGCAGTCTTTGCCTGCACACGTCTTTCCTGCTGGATACTTTAGTCATCAGCCCCTCATTAGAGAAGCGGGGATAGCTGTGAGTAATTAGGGGAGTCTTTCGCTCTGCAGGTAACGGGCGTGGCCAGCAATGCGTGTCCTCCACCCTGCCGCACTTATGGAATGAGACATGTGTTCCTTATTGATGTTCTGCTAGTCCTCAGTGACGGCTGTGGTCCACACATTCACTCTGTTAGAGGTAATCATCTCTTTCCTGCTATATCCAGGGGAATTGGACATGCATGGATATCCTGGCAGATTAATAGGGCCCAGCACAGTATCTGGGGCCCCCTGTTCGTCAAAACCTACTGAGGGCCCCTCAGGCCAGCATTTCTTCACCACCAAGAGAAGGGGCCCAACGTGACATTTTGTCAGGTGGTCCAGGATTTCTACACTTACACATCTACAGTGTAGCAGATGCTTTTGTCCAAAGTGATGTTCAAATGAGGCAAATAGCACATTTCAAACATTCATGCTATCAAGGGGTCGCCTAGGCATAAGTGCAGCTAGGTCGAGCTTCCTGTGAATGCCCAAGTGTGAGCTACCCAAACTGCTGCACAGTTACAGCTTCCTCAATAAGTGCAGCTAGGTCGAGCTTCATGTGAATGCCCAAGTGTGAGCTACCCAAACTGCTGCACAGTTACAGCTTCCTCAATAAGTGCAGCTAGGCCGAGCTTCCTGTGAATGCCCAAGTGTGAGCTACCCAAACTGCTGCACAGTTACAGCTTCTTCAATAAGTGCAGCTAGGTCGAGCTTCCTGTGAATGCCCAAGTGTGAGCTACCCAAACTGCTGCACAGTTACAGCTTCCTCAATAAGTGCAGCTAGGTCGAGCTTCCTGTGAATGCCCAAGTGTGAGCTACCCAAACTGCTGCACAGTTACAGCTTCCTCAATAAGTGCAGCTAGGTCGAGCTTCCTGTGAATGCCCAAGTGTGAGCTACCCAAACTGCTGCACAGTTACAGCTTCCTCAATAAGTGCAGCTAGGCCGAGCTTCCTGTGAATGCCCAAGTGTGAGCTACCCAAACTGCTGCACAGTTACAGCTTCCTCAATAAGTGCAGCTAGGCCGAGCTTCCTGTGAATGCCCAAGTGTGAGCTACCCAAACTGCTGCACAGTTACAGCTTCTTCAATAAGTGCAGCTAGGTCGAGCTTCCTGTGAATGCCCAAGTGTGAGCTACCCAAACTGCTGCACAGTTACAGCTTCCTCAATAAGTGCAGCTAGGCCGAGCTTCCTGTGAATGCCCAAGTGTGAGCTACCCAAACTGCTGCACAGTTACAGCTTCCTCAATAAGTGCAGCTAGGCCGAGCTTCCTGTGAATGCCCAAGTGTGAGCTACCCAAACTGCTGCACAGTTACAGCTTCCTCAATAAGTGCAGCTAGGTCGAGCTTCCTGTGAATGCCCAAGTGTGAGCTACCCAAACTGCTGCACAGTTACAGCTTCCTCAATAAGTGCAGCTAGGTCGAGTTTCCTGTGAATGCCCAAGTGTGAGCTACCCAAACTGCGGCACAGTTACAGCTTCTTCATAAGTGCAGCTAGGTCGAGCTTCCTGTGAATGCCCAATTGTGAGCTACCTAAACTGCTGCACAGTTACAGCTTCTTCATAAGTGCAGCTAGGTCGAGCTTCCTGTGAATACCCAAGTGTGAGCTACCCAAACTGCTGCACAGTTACAGCTTCTTCATAAGTGCAGCTAGGTCAAGCTTCCTGTGAATGCCCAAGTGTGAGCTATACAAACTGCTGCACAGTTACAGCTTCTAGCTCCATGCCTGACTGGATCTCAGCAGGGCCTTCCAGTTTTGATTTTTCTTTTTAATTTGGAATGACTTCTAAAACCCAAATCTTACCACGACCCACTAGAGGCAATTATATTGTCAGCTGGAAAAGGATCTCACGGGGGCGGCGGGATTTTAAATGTGCTCCGTTAAGCATCAGAATATGACTCAGCAACCAATCACTTAAAGTGCAGCCTGAGATGACAATTTAAATGATAGGACTAAACCCTGAGGAAAGGCCAAAGCCATTAGTTGGTAGGTACGATTCCACATTTTCGCTTTAGTTTGGGAATAAATTTAATCTTTGACTCCAACATGCTCTGCAAATTACAACTTTGCTTTAATAGAGGATATTGCCTCGGCATGAGTTTTCCTGCCTCCCGACCCCTGAAAAAAGCAAAATCATGAAGAATTGGGTTTGTTCTGTGTGATTAGTGGTAAATCATTGTTTTGCTCTTTTCATCTCTGCATTTCAAATAAGCTTTTACTTCAGATACTGACGTCATCCCTTGGCTGGCTCTGGTGGACCGAACCGGATGCTTTAATGTGTTTTTCTTTAATTACTACTCTACGATATATTGTAGCCCAATTACAGTTGATGACAAAAAAAGAATTTTGATCAGTACTGTCAGAGGTCTCCAAGCCAAACCTTCCAAGGCCAAAATGTCTTTATTTGGTCACTTGTATAATGTAAAAGGCAGAAATTAATGGAATGATCTACTCATAACGACAATAATGGATGTTGCCTTTGTTTCTAGCAGCAGGCAAGTGCCAAGGAAATTTCCTGGATGTTTATTTTTATTTTGTGCCCCCATTTGGCTTGTGGGAGTTTTACTTATAGAAAAATGTTCTGAGGGCATAAGGAACAATGATTGATTCAGAGAGATAACCAATCAAATTGTAGAAGAGGTGGGTCCAGGCAACTAGAAGAGGCGGGACCAAGACAAATGATTGGTTGGTCCCATCTCCTCTATTTGCTTGGACCCACCTCTTCTACGATTTGATCGGTCTCTCTCTGAACCAATCATTGTTCCTTCTGCCCTCAGAACATTTTTCTATAAGTAAAACTCCCATGAGCCCCCAGTAGTCACCAAAAATGGATTCCATTGTAGATATGTGTTACTAGATTTGCTAGAATGCTAGATTTTTACCATCTAGATTTAGTAGAACTCTTTTTGGATGAGTGAACCCACAAAATAATATGGGCGACACACACTCACAGATACCCTCCCAAACTAGAAACTTATTTAGTCTGTATGTTGGTTAATTGTCAGTTGGTTAGCAGAGAGATTTAAGGACCTTGGTATAAAATTGGAATTTAGGAAATTAACGTAAAGCTTTTTTTTTCCCCTCAGGATTCGGTGAACGGTTCTGGTTAGGACTAACTGTTTCGCAAGCTGTTCACACCTCAGCCTGAATTCTCGGTCACCGTGTGAAGGATGGGGACACGGCGATGCCGGGAACCGCACTGGTACGACGTGGTAACCGACCGCAGCAGGCGCGAGCCAAGTGAGGAGCTGTGGAACTGTGGGAGCGGGGAGGGAAAAAAGCAGAGAGCGCGTGGAATACTGGTAGCCTTCTGTGGTTCGGAAGGGCCCCGCCCAGCACGGTCAAACCCCGCGTGCCTCCCACAGCCCGTAAACAAGTCGCCTGAGGGCCTAGTTTAAGCTCTGTGTTGTCCTTATTAAAACACAGAGGAGGTGCTGTGCTGCTTCAGCTGCCTTGGCACAGAGAACAAAACAGGAGAGACAGACTGAGACAGGTTTCTATAACAGCAGAATATGTGGGTCATGTGACTGAGACGGTCACCAAGCCAGATCTGCAGCCAAACGGGGTTTGAGGACCTCAAGTGTGTTGGCTTTTTTTTTCTCTGCAAGAAGAGAGAAAAATCCTTAAAAACAGGAGACTGACCGTCTCTCTCTCTTTCTTTCTCTCCCTCCCTCTCTCTCTCTAATTTCTTTAATTGCAGAATGTGTGGGTCATGTGACTAAGACGATAACCAAACCACATCTTCTGCCAAACAGGGTTTAAGGACCTCGAGAGGAGAAAAATCCTAATGAACAGGAGACTGACCATCCCCCTCTCTCTCTTTAATTTCTTTAATTGCAGAATGTGTGGGCCATGTGACCGAGACAGTCACCAAACCAGATCTTCAGCCAAACGGGATTTGAAGACCTCGGGAGGAGAAAAATCCTTAAGAACAGGAGACTGACCATATCTTTCCCTCTCTCACTGTCCACCAAAGCATAATTATATGTCATCAGTGTGACTCTTCATTTTTACTGAGGCCTTCACACATGGATGAGCTGGCAGCTGGGAGATCGACTTTTTCAAGTTTCTTTAATTGCAGAATGTGTGGGTCATGTGACTGGGACAGTGTGAGTGTCCTGCTTTGTTTATTTCTGTTGGGGTTAGGACACAGTTAGACGGTAGAATCTCAGAAGAATCTCAGGAATTGCAACAGTGGTTGTACTCTAATTATTGAATCATTAATTTAATACACAATTGCTTGATCATTTATTGGTATGCAGACACAAGAGGCTGCAGTAGATTGGAACTCACACACTATGCATCTCAATTAATATAGACGTTGCTCTCAAAAGCCACACGAAGAGAAAGTAGCTGCTGCGTTCAAAAGCTTTAAATGGCAGAAGATAGTTAAAGCAAAGACCACATCACATGGGGAGAGCTATGCTTGCAACTTGTAATTATGTTTGAATTGTGGTAACCAGAAATAATTACTTCTATTTTTTTTTTTTGCAGCGATTCACATAGTCTGAGATACAAGTCTGCTTCACATGGTTCCACTTTGCAAGCTTTCAGGGAAACAAACAAATTGCCCCCAATTGGTTGAGCAGACATTTTGACCCGAGGGCTAGACGTACGATCAATAATGGGTGGCAAATGGAAACTGTTATTTAAGCCGGCTTTAATAGCTGATTCATGGTTCCTCTTTGGAACTTTAATAAAACGTTTATATGGCTGTGCGGCATCGGTATATTGAAATGTGGCGAAGGCTCGACTGCATGGGGTGTATAAAGTCTTTCTGGAGGTCTAACCGACGAGGAAAAGCTATACAACATGAAACAGTAGTCATCAGAAGATTTAGCCGCTAATTCGGCATCTGTACTACATTATAAATAAAAGCCAGAACGTTCAGAGTAGTTCAGAATAGTGGGATTTTGAGTATGAAAGCATTTGTATTGCAGCTAACAGCCTGTCTTTGTCATGGCGGCTACAATTAAACCTCTGATAGCTCTGGTACCGCTGTTAGAGCTGTGATCTCACCACGGTGTTACTTTATTAAACAGGTGTGTAGGCTTTCTGAAAGGAGCCTCTGACTGCCAGAACTGTCCCGACATGGAGTGACTTTTTTTTTATTTAATTTTTTTTTCAATAGAGCGAACTGTGTTGTTATTGTTCTGTTCATCTTGGGGGGCCCAGACCAACGAGACCTGAAAAGAAGGTTCCAGAAGAAGGGTCCCCTTTGCTGGATCGCAGAGGGTAAAGCGTTGGTGGAGGCTGCCAGGTCACATCTCTCTCCCACACGCCTTTTCTCTGCTTTTCTCCAGGGCAGAGTCACAGTGGTTTTCTCAGTCTGGACCTGGGGCTGCAGGGGACACCTTTGTTTTTGTGATAATTTTGTGTCTCTGAGAGCATTAATACATTTTCTACATATACTTGCTGGGTGCAGGTGTACCAATGATACCAATGATAATGTCATTAATGCATATACCAAATTCCAATACAGCACCTGCCTAGTATCAGACTTACACAAATATAAAAATATATAGACTGAAAACATATACTGAAATATAGTACGCTGATTGTTTTTGTTTTCCATTTATTTCACAATACATGTCACAGGTCTATTTCTGCTTCATGTACATGAGGCTATTATGCAGAAATCTTATTACTGAAATATATTACAAGGAGGTTTATTGCATATAAAGTCACGTACATGTGTATGAAGTGATATATGTAATACGTGATATCATATTAAGAGTGGAAATGGCATTTTTGCTTATTTTTGGTAGAAGAACGTGGGTTTGATGGCTGGGGGCTAGAAGCTTCTGCTGAAATTTGCGGAATGATATCCCAGGTCGGCAGATGAGTTTAGAAACCCGGTGTGGCGAGTGACTGCATTAATAAACGGGGGATGTAGCTAGAGGTGGTGAGGTTACGCTGTGTTACCTCACTCCCGTAAAACTTTATTAGTTTCACACAATGAATGACCCAGTCATGCTGAAGTTTTTTTTTTTTTTTTTTAAGGAAACAAAGAGCTTTTGGCTTCTTTATAAAAAGGAAAGTCTGTAAGACACTAAGCATTTCTGAAAGTGGGTTTCAGGCTGGGGGGGGGGGGGGGCTCATGAGGGAGACTTATTCTTCTTTTAAAACAAACTCACCATAAATCCACGGTATTAAAACGAGTGAGTCCAAGAGCACGTCATAGTATTAAAGATCCCTTTAAAAAGGTAGAAATCACAGGCTTGATGCTATGGAACGTCACACTGGCGCCCCGTTTGAGCAGGTGCCCAGCTCTGGCTACGTATTTTCAGCTAATCCATTATAATTAACATGTGATTCTCCAGGAAGAATAAGACATTGGGTTTCTGGACGCAGTGAAACCATTTGAGCTTGTGGGGTAGACATTTGTTTCTATTAAAAAATACAAAGATTATGGCCATTTAAAAAAAGTACATTTCTTCATTGCATGTTTGATGAAATGCATGGATCATTGCAGACAGGAAGTATTCCATGACTCCTGGTTATTAAAAATCCGTGTTTGGCAAGGCGGAAGAATGGGTCGCCGGATGGAAGGCTCTCTGCTCAACTTCGTTTCAGTTTCCGTCCGCAATGATGAGGAAATGAAGAAGAATTTTCACAAATCCGATTGCAGAGTGAAACTCTGGCTGTATCATCATTTGTGTACTGTGTGCTTCATTATCTGCATGGATTAGCAGGAGTGCTGTGGGACCTTCGCTAATGGGGGCTACGGTGGTCTTCAGTACCCGGCCATTCCAAACAGGATATCCGTGGGACTTCAGTGCATCCCAGATGGAACAGTAGGGAAGGGACGGTCAGTGGAACATCTGCATCGCTCCCCAGGGTCACGCCCACTCATCCACTATTAACCACCGCGACTGTAAACAACGACTTCCACAAAGGGGCCCCAGTGCTCCCCATGCTAACAGCTGCTGCATTCTGATAGGAAGGAGTGTTGACTCATGGAGGATGGTCATGTGACAGCTGTGGCCTCCAGCTGACAGTGACATTTAGCCTGACAGCCCGGAGGCTGATGTAATGAGGAGGACGTTTACCCAGCTCAGTGGACCGGCTTATGGTGTGATACAGCTGTTGTGTAGCTGTGAGTGTTATCATGCACAGGTTTACCCAGGTTGAAGCCTATGATTTTTCCCCTTTTTTGTGTCCGGATCCCCCGGTTGACAGCTTTACTTGTTGCTACCCCCGTACGTCAAAAATAGTCGGAGGGCCCTCTGACCATGTTAACGTGCGTCTGTGTGTGACGCACAGAGATGAAAGCGGTGGCGTTGTGCTGGCGTGGCCTGCGAGAGGCTCTGGGGGATTCGGACACAGATCACTGCCAAATGCTCGCAGGTGGGAAATGCCTTCACCTTTAGCACCCGGGTCTTTATTTCACATCACCGGTGCAGAACCGTTGCTTAACAAGCTGGGACAATGTGCAACGTTGTAACAGCGCGATCCTCAAGGGTATGTCAGAAACCATCATGCGGCCGTTCTGTCTGTCTTGGATGGGGAAACAAGCTGCAGCAAAAATCTAATTAAGGGAGCCCAAAATTGTACAAGAGATTCATCCATCCATCCATCAATCCATCCATCTTCCAAAAACAGGGCTGCATCGAGTCTGTTTCCTATCCCAGTAATATACAGCAGAGGGCACCTTAGAGGGACCACTCCATGGCAGGGTACAACCCCCCCCCCCCCCCCCCCCCACCACACACACACACACACACACGCACGCAATGGACAATTAATAAGTGAGTTACGTCCAGCAGTATAAAAACACTTACAGAATGACATTGTACCTACATTTCACATTGTGTCTGAGACGTCACTCAGATGGTCAGGCTCCCACAGTTCCTGTTGCTGGGGTGTTTGGGAAAGAGATTAACAGGAAGTGCTGGACCGCTGGGGGAGTGTCAGGTGTGATGCATGACTGCGGGCCAAAGGTGCGACGCCGATGTCCGCTAATTGTTCCACACAGGAAACACCCCCCCCCCCCCCCCCCACGGCTCCTGTGAAATGACATCAACATGAAGACAAGGAGATCACAGCGAAAAGCTTGCCGGGGTCATAGGAGCATCTGTCGGAGTCCCTAGCGGAGCTTCTGCCGCAGTATTTACGTAGCCTGGGAAATGCGACAGTGCTGCATTCACGTCACCTCCTGGCGTAGGGGTGGGGATGGGGGTTGGGGTCATGAAAATGCCTCAGCCTCAGCGGCACTGAGACCATTCGGGAGGGGAGCGGGTCCAGTTCAGTTGCAGTTTTGGACAGATTTTCAGCCTGTGTAGAAGCCGAAGGAGGAGGACCAAGCGGGTGGGTGTGCGTCTCCTGTGTGGGTTCACACCTGGCTGCCCGTGTGACAGATCTCCCTGCCAGAACTGGCTTGTCTCCGCCGTGCGACATTCCTGACCAAGTGCGAAAAGTGCCTTGGCGCTGATGCTGGTGAATATCGCTACACGAGCAGACGTGGGTTCTGGGACAAACGTGGGCTTGGCTGTCCGGTAAGCCCCATATTTAGGAGATACTGGGTACCTCAAGGATGAGGTCAGCATTTAATAAGAGTGTCAGCATTATATACCCATCCATTTTCCAAATCTCATATCTCATTGCAGGGTTATGGGGCCCCAGGCCACAGGGAAGGTGAACACCCAGGTTGAGGAGCAGGGAAAATACTCACAGAAAAGTCGATGGGCAACTTAGATACTAAATCCCCAAGAGGAAACACCACAAGTCCAGGAATCAAACATCCAACTCTAGAAATGTGTGTCTGTACTGGTAACCCAAAGCCATTTCCATTCACTCTTATGGGCAAAATTATCATTTATTCCAGGTCCAATCGAGAAACACCAAATTAATCTCCCCAAAATATCCCCAACACTCGCAAACACCTTTTTGCATTTTCAAAAAACAACGACAGCAAAAATAAAAACCAATAAAATGTCCCTGCTCCGGCGGACTGCTGCTGTAACGTTTTGTAACCATTAATTCACATCCTAATTTGTAATATGTCCCACTCAGACGTCTTCACAGCTTGTTAAGGTGGGAAATTTGATACCGAGAACTGGAATACTGGGACAGAGGCGAACTCATTTATATGGGTCTTTTTTGTGCTGAGTAATGTAACAACACAGGATGGTTCTGTTTTCCACGGTTCTGCTTTCCATCCAGAGGGGGCGCTGTATCCAGCCACTCGGCTACTATGGTTTCCATTTGGTTGCTCAGTGATGAACCTTTTCCTGTTGTCCAGAGCCATCTGCTGCCTCGCTCACCCAGAATGCTCCTCCACTTCCCTTGAAGTGTGTGCGGTCTCTGGAAATCCTTGCTGAGCCCCTGTGCTGCTACATTCACCCCCTGCAGCAGGCAGTACGGACCAGCGGTACGACATGACCGACAAATCACCTCCGATGGTCTCCTCGCCTGGAAAGAGAGCTTCCACATTCTGTAGCACAGTTTTCCTATAGTCTGGCAAGGAGTGCCGACTGCAGTACTGCGCGCTAGGCTTACTGCTGAATTGCTTTTCAACCACTCATTAAGAGACAAAAGAGCATTTCTCGGTACACAAATACTTGTTTTTCTCAAGAACAAACAAAGCTTAAAACAAAGAGTGACACTTTAAAAAATCGTCACTTTTTATTTAAATCCAAAATGGTTCTGCAAATATTTTAATCACATTTTCTAAGCTAGTAAAAAGAACAGAAGGCTAAATAAACTTTACAGTGTTCAGAACGGCTTGTCCCTTCCAAAGCATGATAGTGGCTTTAAAGAGCTTTTTCTGTTGTTTTTTTTGTTTGTTTGTTGTTATTCTGCAGACGTTTCTTGCGCCTGCTGTGACCTCTTCTCATGTGGGGATAAAAGTCAGTTTGTTCAAGCATCCCTCTGTTTTCTGTAACCACTTACCGCCGTTGAGCCTGGGAAGTGAAGGGCTCGGGGTTGAGGAGCATCTTGGAAAAGATGCCAGTCCTTTCGTGACTATGTCATGCAATTAGTGAATTATCCATTGTATTCATTTAGCAGACACTTCCTGTCAAAGCAACATGCATTTCTGTTGTGGAAGCAGTCAGGAACAGCCAGTTGCTTAGGCAATTGGGGGTTAAGGGCCTTGCTTAGGGGCCCAATGGTGGAGTCACACAGCCAACCCTGAAATTTGAACTGGTGACCTTCTGGTCACAGGTACAGTGTCCTAATGCATTGACACCCCCCCAGATCACAGTGACAACAGATACCCATGTAAAATCGCAAAAATGTCCTGTGTATTTTAAGCCATAAAAATGATGAGGAGACATAGCCATTTTCATTTCAAAGTCAAGTTTATTGTCACAGTGCACATGCACAATGAAATGAGGATGCAGGTGCACTTAGTGCAAGCAATACACATAGTACTAGTGTGCAAAAAAAAAAAACCATATAAGTTGTATAAGGACAAACAGATCCATGCCACATGAGGGTCAACCGTAATCCTAACCCTAGCCCTAAACCTAACCATAACTCTAATCCTAATCCTAACTCTAATCCTAATCCTAGCCCTAATCATAACCGTAAACCTAACCCTAAACCTCTTGGTTTTGCCAGCCAAGCGACGACCCAAACATTTTGATCTACAAGTCCTAAAACAGTGTTTCCCAACCCACTTCACGGGGACCAGTTTCAGAAACACTGTCCTAAAAGATCCGAAATTAATTATAATTACTCATTAACCAATTAAGTGACAATTAATAATGAACTGCTTACGGGTGAGTAAGAGGCTTGTCTCCTGACTTAACCCCCCCGGGATATCCACACACCCCCTGCTTCTAACCATGAACTAACCCTTTAATTAATTTTTAAAAAGGTGGTGTATCCTTCTCTTGATAAATTAAAATGCAAAACAACCGTTGTTCAAACGTAACACAAATGTTTTATTTCACACTTTTCCGACACGGAACATAATAAAGGCACAATTATTTAAAAACGCCAGTAAGACCAATATCTGCGTCAAATATTAATTTTGAGTGTTTCAATAACAAAATTATAGAGAAACAAGGAAACCACAGCCACATCCATCATTTGCTGCCAAAAGTGGTTTTACAGATACAATAAACACATCTGAAATGATTTTATCTGATTATTTTTCGTGCTTTGTTAGGTTAAATAATTTGTTTAAATTGATCTACAGCCCAAATAAGCCATTACAACTTCTAATCTTATTTCTGAATGCCCTGTTGGTGCCTGCTGGTCATTTAAAAGCCATTACAAGAAAGATAATCAAACGTGTAGAATATAAACTCCGCATTATTACGGATTGTTTGTGTAGCATTGCTCATGGGATGTGTGATACCTGTTTGCAGGGTGATAAAACAGCAGGGTTACAAATCCTTCCGGCTCTGGACAATGGAACAGTGATTAGTGGGGGATTATCATGTTTGTACAGCATTTTTTTTTACATAAAACAGGAATGGGTAAATGGAAAGGAGTGAGATGGAAAAGCAGTCTTACAGAAAAACCGCGCCTCACACAAACACATAACGCAGTGCTCAATGACACATTTTTGCAATAATTGTAATTTTGCGATTATGCAGCTGTTTCACATGGTGTCTCAGAAGTGAGCTTTATTTTTTTTATTGTTTTGTACTGATAGTTAGTGAGTGGCTGTGCACTCTTACACTTTCACCCTACAAGTAAAATCGAACAATTCTATTGTTGATGTTTTTGCTGGTGCTTTGTGAGGTTTTGCACCATGAGTCATTTTGCAGATGACATTTAGCTTGTAACCATATATATGCACATTTCTGCAACAAGTAAGAGGTTTATGCCTTTTTTAATGCCCCCCCCAAAGCTTGCTGAAGTGCTATTTATTTTTGCATGGTCTGTAATTTCATGATGTGCACAGTCTTCTTAAGCAGTGGGGGTTCTTTCAAGATCTGGATTGTCCATGTGCTTTGAATTTCAGGAAGCAAAGAATTTCTTGAAGAAAATAAAAATAAATATTTGGTTTTACTTAATGAACATAATTTGTGTCTAGAAACCTATAAATATGTAAAATAAAGAAATAAAGGCAGCCCATAATGTAGCTAGATGTGGGTGGGGGGCCGGACCGACAGGCAGCCCCCGGGTGCTCTGACCCGAATACGGGTCCTTCACACTCAGGTACATCAGGCACAGCTGCTATTTATTTGACACGGACCTGGCGGGTTGACAGAGATGAGAAAATTCACATTCTTTTTTGTTTACTGTTGTTGATTGTTTTGATGATGAATTCCATGACTACAAAACATTTTTGGTTTCCTTTAAGATTAGAAATGAAAATGTTTCGGAGAAACCCAATCATTTAATTTTTAACCTTCGGAATATGCTGGATAACTAGGAGGTCATTTCTACATTGATATTTTAGAACAAGGAAGTATATTGAGGTGGGGCCACAGGCACAGACTCGGCCCTCGAGGAGAGCTGATTGGCCCCCAGAGTGCCCCCACCCTTGGCACTCACCGATTCAAAACATATCATTGGCTAATGATAAGACCCTTTATATGAATTATGGCTGCTCTTTTACTCATATAATAAAAATTGAACAAATTTTATTATATAAAAGTCATTTGAAGGTGATATCATTTATTATTATTATTATTATTATTATTATTATTATTATTGATATCTGCATGCCTAATAGGTATTGGCAGGTCACCATGTAGTCAGCCATTTTCCAAGATGTCCTCTCTTGTGTCATGCAATTGCTGTCCAGTGGATATCCCTTAATTCCTTATTCACCAGGTGTTGGCCTTCTGCCTCCGCCGAGACATCAGGATTGCCAGTCACCAGTAATCACTGTTTATGAAGCATCTGAAGATCATAGCTCTCATCCAGACAGACAAGCGGCTTCCTGCTGGGCTTGACGATTGTGTCATCATGCCTATTTTCTGGCCAGTGATGCAAACGAGAGCCCAGGGCGGTCACCCGAGTGGCAGGATTACCTCCGAGCTCATGGCTGACCGAGCAGCCGTTGTTTGGAGCTTGCGCCGCGTTGCTGAGAAGCCCCCCGTCCAGCAACAGTCACTCTTCCCTGCAAGATTTTGTTTGTTCTTCAGCTTAAAGCTTTTTTTCCCAAATGAAATTTAGTTTATGTTGGATTTGTGTCATACACCGTTACATCTGTCTCCCCTTTAGAGTTTGGCTTCCCTTTTAAAAGTTACCCGCTTTAGCTATTGTCTTGTTCTGTCTGTTTGCTCGACCTCTGACTTGAGGTTTAGACAGTATACTTATGCTTTAATTACAACATGTGGGGAGATCTATGATCATCACTTGAAGCACGGGAAAGAATCGTTTTTTTTGTTTTTTTTTTGGACAGACTGAATGTAATGAATGTTGTCATAGTCCACGATTAACAGGCATGTTTTGTTGGCTGTTCATTGGCTGGCGAACTCCGGTTTTGAAGAAAAAGTTCATTTAATATTAAACGGAACAGAAGGATAAACGGAAGAGTCGAAGTCTGAAGTTGAAAGTGCTTGATGTGACCTTTGACCGTTCCCAGCTCAGTCAATATGGTGTGCAGATGAGGGGAAATGCCCTTGATTCTTGGGGGGGGGGGGGCGATATGTTTCATTAGCCGCGTGATGTAGTCCCCTGTGCCTTGCCTTGATGGCAGTAAACAGAGCCGTGGCTCACTTGTTCCTGTAATTGCCTTCTCTTCTCCCACTACCACGGCCTTGCAGAGCCTGATTATTAGCTTTTAGCTATGACTGCTGCGAGGCGTCATTTACGGAGAACAAAAGCGAGGGGTTACAATAAACAGGGCAGATGTTTGCGAGAACCCGATGTTTTCTCCATTGCCGAGAAAACGTCTTACATAGTCCTTTTAGTGCCAAAGCACTAGACCCCCGAGGGTCTTTTTACCGAATTTGACTGCAGTCAAATTAACGGATGATGGTTAAACCACGAGCACTCGCCTCACAATCCCCTGAGCCCTCTCGGTGTAAAAAATATGCTGAATCACTTACCCTAACGCCTTTCATAAGCACAGATTGGACGGAGTGGTGGAGCCAATTCATTCCTCCTCGCACCGGTACCCCCAGGGTTTGGTGCACCTGGTTCTGTGGCGTTTCTGCTGGTTACGAGATGCGACACGGTCTCACGCCTCATCCAGTGCTGAATCCAAAAGCTACTTCATTAGCTAATTCCCCATCCTGGTCTGCTCTCCCATGTTCATCTTGTCACGTCAAACCAAAACGGAAACGGATGAAGTAACATTCTGTGTTTTTCGCTTCTGTATTATCCAGCATAATAATCCTTTTAATCCTGTATTATGTGTTATACTGTGTTATACTGTATTATACTGTATTATACTGTGTTATACTGTATTATAATGTGTTATACTGTATTATACTGTGTTATAATGTGTTATACTGTATTATACTGTGTTATACTGTATTATAATGTGTTATACTGTATTATAATGTGTTATACTGCTCTCCTCAGGTAGGCAGCAGTGGAACTGCTGTGAAGTACAATAAAATACAATAAAATAATCCTCCAAATCTATTGAGGCTATTCATCTATTCATTTACTTATCATAGCAGGTTACTTACTGAGGTGCCCTTAAATGGGTGCAGAAAAACTGTATTCATGGCTAAAGATAATCACCCCCCACTCCACCTCACTGTCTTTTACTTCACTCTTTTTTACATAATGTTCCTGAACACATACTGGGAATAATGGGAGAGAACAAAGAAATCCTAGAATTCCCAGGCCCATTGTTGGGTTCACAATAGCAGACTACAGGACTGGGGGCCTAAGTACCTGCAGCTCACAGTGAAATCACATCAAACGGGACGTGGAGACACACACACACACACACACACACACACAAGCATTAAGGTTGCGCCTCTGTCCCGAAATCCCTGCATATGCTGTGGGAAAAGCAGCTTCTAATTTGCCCATTGATTTATGAGTTTGTAGAACACGCCTTTATGGACTACACAGCCTGCACAAATAGACTACCTCACACAAAGGCATATCGCAATTAGCGAGGAACCTTTTCGGAAAACACGCACAACCGCCTTGCAGAAAGACGGACAGATGGGGCATTTTTTCGGCTGTTTTTTTTCTGTCTACTACGCCTTTCATGAATTATTTCGGCCTGATCTGTCGGTGAGCGTCTGCTTACAATAAAAACTCAGCAAACCACATGTTATTCTGTCCGGTGCCGCGTCTATTAGTCAGCACATGTTTGTGAGCAAACAATCGGGACACCTCTGCTAGAAGCTAAACACACAGGGTGTCAGGACCAGAGAGCGGGGGTATTTGTAGGGGGTGCCGGGACACGGCTGCATTGCGGAGCTTTGGGAACCGACAGGAAATGTCTCTTTCTCTCTGTTGCAGATGTACAGATGACTTTTGTTTCTATGTCGGCCATCCACGAGCTGTGCGGGTCTGGGAAGCATGGAAACTCCGTTTATTGATAGTCAATCCCGCCGACAGTTCTGAGTCACAACCCCGCTTTTGTTTACCTGTAATTCCTCCAAATGTACTTTGAGTTTGCACGGAGTCATTTTTGTGAAATTGCTTGCACATTGCAAAGCTAAGTGAGAAAAAAACATTATGACACACTTTGTTACTGTGTTTTTTGCTTAGATGGAATATAACATTTATTATGATCAAATATTTGTCATGGAAAACTATGGATTAGATAGAACGATTTCCATTGCCATACATAGCATTTCCATACTGCACCTGCAGCTATCCATCCATCCATCCAGCCAGTTTCTGTAGCCTCTCCAGGGTTACAGGGGGTGCAAGGCAGGGAACAACCCAGGACAGGGCACCAAACCCATCACAGGGTACACTCACACACCATTCAATTAAACCTCCGCACTGGACTATGGAGTGAAACTGGAGTACCCGAAGGAAACCCCACGGAGACACGGGGGGAACATGCAAACTGGGCTCCTGGTCCCAGATGTGTGAGGCAGCAGTGCTAACCACTGCGCCACCACTGTATATGTGGCTATTAACAGCTAATTTGGAACTGGGCCTGCAGCACTGTAATTTCTATTATGACCACAGAGAGGTGAAGCCTTCTCCGCTAACAATGCATTTCCGAGAATCGTAGCGCAGTGTATTTGTGTCCTTTGTTTTGTGACCGTGACGAAAGCTCGGTGCAGGAGCGCATTTTACGCTCCCCGGTGACGGACCGGCGCTGAGCTTCTCGTCATTGTTCTGCGAAGGTCAGGCCGCGGTTTTTCCCAGTGGCCCCTCGCACTGCCTCTGCTGCCCCTGCAGGCCCCCCAGGGGACGCGGCGCGGGGCATCAGCACACTGCCAGTGACACGGCTTCTCATTGAAATTCATAGTGATACCGTGTAACGGGGCTTTGTGCCACTGTTTCCTTTCGATTATCTCGGGGAAGAGGGGGGGGGCCAGGACATTTTTTTGCTTTTTTCTTGCTCTGTCCTTCCTTCTCACAGAAAGAGCCTTGAGAATAGACGCACAATGATGCAGAGCAACCATTCGTACACAAAGCCAGTATTAATTCCAGGCACACATGGCCTTGTAAGAAATCCGTTCCCCCCCCCCCCCTTCTTCCCAGGTTTGGTTTGAAGCGCAGCAAGCAGATACGCACAGCTGTCAGATCAAACTTGGCCTCTCTTCAAATCGCTTCCAATCTCCAGCACAATCTAAGCCCTGGGGAGGGACTCAGAATTTTATTATGTTAAATCTAATATGGGGGGCTATTGTTTGAGGGGGGGGTGGATGCACCGAGGCAGCAGTCCGGAGCCCCCAGTGGTGGCTGAGCGCTGTACCTGTCCAGCAGTGGTAGCTGAGCGATTCCCAGGCTGGCTCCCCGATTGCCACGGCAACACCCCTGGAATGCAGTGGCAGTGTTTGTTAAGCCCTTTTGACGGTGATGAGAAGAGACCCAGCCGCGAGAGAGCTTGGCAGCCCGGCCATGTGTGCCGGCCGCTGTTTGGCAGATCTTTTGTGCACCACGGATGGGCCCAGTAACCGGCGCCCTTTTGCTTTCATCCGAACTTTAAAACAGAGGCCTCTCTGAAAGTCAGTCTCATCCTCTTCCTTCTGAAATTACCTGCCAATAGTAATCCGACAAGCGGGCAAGTCACAGACGCTTGCTGACATTCATTTTTGGTCTGCGGCCGTATCACTAAAAGAGCCCGGATCAGTTACTTAATATTCAACAATTCAGAAGTCGGCTAATTTCTGGGAAGTGACTTAATGGCCACTAATGATTTTCTTGTCGTGGCGCCAGGGGTTTTGAATTCCTTGCGCAGACTTCTCCCTCCTCCTCTCGCCGTACATTAAGTTTGCGAGATAAACATACGGCCAGCAGCAACACGTCGAGGTTTTCTGAAAGACTCCTGAATGGACGGACGGGGGGGGGATGAGGCGGGGGAGGGGGATTTGGGGATCCTGTTAAGATGTGGTTTCTCGATGAACCTCAGTACTTCATTTAGGGTCACCGGGGAGAAGTGGAGGACAGTGCCAGCGACAGACAGGACGTAGCTCATTCTGCAGGACGCCCTCAGCAGACCTCCCGGAGAAGGAGAGGGATATTAAAAACCCCGTTCTGCGTTTTCGGAGATGAAAGATTGGGAATGGCTTTTGTGGGACTTGGAGATGAAAGATCAGGATCGGCTCGCCGAGACATTCTCGCGGTGAGGATGTAGGCGACTTGGCAAGGGCGGCCCCGTTCCCTTTCCAGGCCAGATCATATAAAAGTGACTTTTGGGGTCAGGTTTAGAGGGAGAACCAACGACGAAGAAGAAGACGACAGCCAGGAAGGAGAGCACGCAAGAGAACTCTCTGCAGTGGAAAATGTCAAGCTCACCCAAAAAAGCTCTCAATTCAGTACAGATCCATTGATATATTTCTTAAGGCTCTTCCAAACACAGTCGCCCCTAAGCGCTTAAAACAAGACGCGATGCCGAAATTGCTAATAGACTTGTAACAAGTAGCATTCGTCACAGAGCTGACAAAAGAATGCACGAGCACAAATAATGAAACAAAAAGCTTTCACTAATTTAATTTAGCGCTAGAGAGCTGCAAGGCGACTTGCGGGAGGAAACAAGAGCTCCCATGGCAGATACAGCAGAAAGGAGAACATCTCCGCGTCCAGGAGCAGCTGGCCAGCCAAGGCTGAGGACACGGCGATCTCACACAGTCTTGACGGCAATATTTTTGCGTGGGTGGAACAAAGCGGGAAACAGTGAAGAGACGGAGAGCTTGGCTTCACCGACCGGCCCAGGTCAGGGCCCCCCCCCCCCCCGCACAGTCTGGCTTCAGTGCTACCGGCATGAGTCTAGTTTGGAAGGTGGACTGATATCTCTGACCCAGTGTTAAACTGGTACCAGTACATCTACATTTAAATTAGAATAAAGCCAGGATCCATCATCAAAAATGTCACGGGGTCATTTTTCTTTACTACCAAGGTCAATCTACAAATGGAAAAAATCTGACTCCCTTGTCGTTCTTCCTGCCATACTGTACTGTACATATTCCATAGTGGTGCAGTAGGTTTTCCTTCACACACCTGGGACCAGGGTTAAAGTCTCCAGCACGGCTCCATGTGTGGAGTTTGCATGTTCTGCCCATGTTTCCTCCGGGCGCTCTGCCCCCCCCCCCCCCCATTATCCAAAAACTTGCCAATGTGAGTTGGAGTTTCCAAATTGCCCATAGGCGTGAAAAGCACGCATGCCCTTGTTTTGGGTCGGCGCCCCATTATGGGTTAACCCTGCCTTACTGCTGTAGCTTCCGGGATAGATTTGCACCCAGTGACCTTGAATAGGATAAGTGGTCACGGAGAATTGATGGATGGTTTCATAATATACTTACTATACCCTCTAGATACTGTACTGGATATCTTCTAATATCTAGATACTGTACTGAATATCACGAAACACCATTTGTCTAGTTGTGTTTTGCATTGAGTTACACAGAGGTCATTGCTGTGACTGTTTATCAACAAGCATCCAATAATATGACGTCATATTAGCTTATTTTGTGCCATGATGTTCCTCTTTAATTTCTCCACCTTTTCTACTTGTTAGTCATTCATTTCATTTCCTGTGTATCTTAATTTTTATGGTTTTACCATTTATAACGATCTTTCTTTTTTCTGCTCATTGCTGAAAATGTTCCCAGGCGACTCCAAAGCCCGTCGCCCTTTTATTAGCGCAGTCGGCGTCCGTCTGTGTTCATCTGTGTGCGTCCATCGTGGAGCCCCAGGAACAGCGCCACCTCTGGTGGCGGAGGAGTATCTGCCACAAAAAGGCGAATAATGGCACCGGAGTCTGTAATTTGGTAAAACGTGCTTAAAATAAATTGCTCCCACTTGCGTTTAATTTGGACAAATTGCTATCGAGCTCAGCCTGCCTATTGGATTCAGGAGTGAGAAAAACACACACGAGCTCACACACACACACACAAAAAAAGCCAGCACATCTTATTCTCACGTGTGGATTTGCGAGCCTGCTGGATATGCGGTCAGGACCATCGGAAGTCCCCTTCCGAAACCAGACCACCGACCCCCTCTCCCACTGGCATTCGGTCTCTCGTAGCCTGTAGCCTGAATTGAAAGTAGCGACTGGTGACACGATGGACTGCAGGGCATGGTGGCTGTGGTGGGAGGGGCACTGGGACCAAGGCCTCATGCCCTGGTCTGGATCGGCGGATCTGTGTGTCCCTCTGTGTCTGTGCCCACATCATTTGAGGATGGACTGTAGGACGCATCTGAGTTTGGGTGCAGGGGCCAGGCTCTAGCCCCCCCGCCCCCTTGCCTCCCCACCATTCTAACCAGGAGAAGCAGTTAGAAGATGGATGGATGGATTTTCTTAATCGGTAATACATGGTCAAATATGTTATTATAATGCTTTTATAGCCTTAAAGGGGTTTTATATAAAGGCTAAACAGTAGGCATGGCACATGTTCAAACAATGGGTTCAGTACCCCAGGAACCTCTGAAATGACGTCTGCTCTGATAGGGATCAAACTGTTAATAAATGTTTGTTTGTTTCATGTTTGCATGAGCTGCCAGCAGGGTTTTCCCGATTATCTGCAAACCCCGTGCTGATAACACGCCTGGAAATACTTCAAGACCATAAAGCACCCCCCCCACCCTGTTTGATGATACGGTTACCGTATTCTGCCCGAGCGCGGCTCAAGGTTAAGGAATGGCAATCTAGCAATTTCATGTTCTGCTGGCTCCACATGAGCAGGACACTTCAAAGTCCTGATCCTTTCAGACTTTATGATGTCAGAGGTGGCGTCTCTGAGAGGGAATTGTGGAATACCCTTTGCTGGGCACTTCCGATAGCTAAATGACCTCTGATGATCGGAGATGATACCAAACAAATACGAACAGCAAGAAGAGACAGAAAACAGATACTTCAAATCACCTTGTCAGGATGAAATGCCGGGTTTGATCCAATAACTCTCCGCCCTGGATGAATTATGAAATAAAAAGCTTACTGAGTCTTGATGCAGACATGTGGGCTTTACATACATTCCTGTCAGAATCATTCTGCCAGAGGGGAACTGCAAAGCCGAGTTTTTTCATCCGGCACCTTCACGTTTAAAACTTCATTTCTTCATGTGGGAGATTAAAATACTGCGTCAGGCAACAACATAAATAAATAAAAACAAAGAAACTGTTGCTGCACTTTCATTTTGAAGGATAAACATTTCACATCTTGCAGATGTGTGTAACACCAACACGCAAACGCGACGAGATCAATGCAATCAGTCATCACTGGTCACTCGCTGTAAATATGTTTTCGCTTGGCAACGTTAGTCATTTAGATTGAGATTTCCCTGTGTTTTTCTCCAATTTAAGAATTATGCTGAGGTTTCCTCAGTAAGAAAGCAAAATAATTGTGTGACTTATAATAACCCATAATATTTATGGCGTAAAGAGGTCCTCAGTGCCGTGAAGTACAAGAGAAAGAGATATTTTTACTAATAACCTACTAAAGGGACACATTTTCGTTTACTGCTCCAGCAGCTTAAAAGATGCTTTTATTCAGTGTTTGCTCACAAATCTCAGTTGATCTGTCTACACAATGATCTTTCTCTAAAGCATATTTTAGAAGGTCATTAGCATGCGATTTTAGTGAACATTAATGTGGACATTATGGGTCCACCGGAGGGTTTTTGGCCACGATTCACGTACTCATTGATCTGCCTGAGCATTTAGGAGCGTACTTATGGAACGGGGGTGTGTGCACAAGCATGTTTACAGGAAAGCAGAAAAAAATTCACCGTAAGCAGGAAATGCTTGGCCTGAAGCAGCACTTAAATTGACAGTGTAATTTCCTGGGGAAAAGACGGAGGCTTTGAAGGAGCCTTGTAGTCATAACCAAGCTGTGTTAGTGGACCACGACTGCTGTGTACTCTCTTTGCTTGACTGTGTTTCAGTGGGCCAGATCTCCGTTGTGTATGACGTGCACGCAATCATATTCCGTCCAGATCGGCTTCTGCGTGTGCTAGCTGGGCGACACGTAAACACGGGCCAGACACCAGACCCTGGCACAGCGTGCTCTATCAGACAGATATACTGCCGCCCCTGTGATGAGAGGGGGGCGGAGCCAAATGCAGAATGTCCACCTGCTGGAAAAATAAGAGGTTGTCTCCTTTAAAGCCAACGCCTCGTCGTAATGGGCGCCTCACATCTCTACTGCTTCCGCACTCGAGGCGTGTTTTTACTACTCGGGGAGGAATGTGCTGATGAGACCGGACTCAGAAATAACGTGAGAATTCCTCTCATCTAGCGAGGAAGATGGAACACAATTAGCACCTATTAGAGAGACTGGAGGCCGCTTGTCAGGGCAAACAGGCGGGGAGGGATCTCTACGGGCGAGAAGCTCTCAGCAAGAAAGTGTGATTCGGAGCTGGACTAGTCTGCAAGTCTCTGACAGATAACACTCGGCCTTGAAAGGGTTAATGATTTGGCTCCCGGGAAATTAGAGTCGATATGTAGGTTTAAGCACCCACTCTGTAATGAGGCCTTCCCACATGTTCACATGACAAGAATTTGTGTAGGTTGGCAGGCTTTTTAAGACACTGATTTCTATTGCCTTTTTTGCCTCATCTGACTGAATCTTCCTACTAAATCCCTCCACCCCCCCCGCAAATAAATATGCTTTAAATATTGCATGATTGATTTAAAATGACATCAATTATGCTGCGATTACTTATGAAATATATGCTGTATGCACCGTTAAAACAGCCCGCATCTATTTGTCACTTTTGTACGTGTAATTTAAGCGTATAATACATTCCAGATTTCGGTGTTATACAGCGAAACCACAGCAAGCATTTAAAGGGAATTTTTTTTTTGCCATAATTAGCATCGTTCTCAGTTAGAGGCATCGGTTCAACATCTATTTCCTTCACTGAATATTTTCATCAACCTGGCATGTAATGGGGACCTGATCTGAATCTCGAAGCAATGGCTGGATAAAATGACATTACAGGAACCTTATAAGGAAAAAAAGTGAGTTTTTTTATTCCTATGGTTACAAAAACCCGATTAAGGTTCATATCAGAAAGAGGCAATCACTGTACTAATATTGTTTTTTTATCTGATTAGGTTTAATCTTGATTTAAAAAAAAAAAAAACTTTTCTGTATTGATTGCACTGTTTTTCTATGTGACAAGATACTTGAGTCACTGGGGATATTTTCGGATTTATTTAGCAGTCACCTTTAACCAAAGTGCAGTTTTTTTTTCTGGGAGAAAGCAGAGTCAAATGGTCCCAGGAGACACTTGAGAGGGGGAGGGGTCTCGCTCAGGAAACCAGCAGTGGGCTCTCTCTGTTGACTCAGGGATTTGAACCAGTGACCTTCTGATAAGAGGCACGGAGCCTCTAATCTGCTGTGCTACACACACCCCCATACTTTCTGAATAGATTCCTGAACAAGAACCGTGACTGTTAACATCTGAAGTGAGATGTGCCCCCCCCCACCCCCCACCACCACTGTACAGTGCAGATTGATTAGTTACCAAAAGAAGCATTTTACTTATTTGTCTGTTGCAGAGCTTATCTTTACAGGGCTGTATCTGTCTGTGTCCAAACAGATAATCGCTCAGTGTTTCATTATGTGATACACGCATATCAGCTTCGTCCTGCTGCGTGACCCTCAAATATGATTTTCCCCCCCTTTTGCTTCAGTTGCCAGGTGGGCCTGTTTGCATATTCCCTGTCACTGAATACAAGTATTCACCTGACTCGTGTTATTCAAGAGTGACAAAGCACAAATTAGGAAAATATCACACCATGCACCCTCCCACTGTGATCCAGTGTAAAGGTTTTTCGTAAAAACCCAAGCCTATGTGTATTATTATACTTATTTGTGTGATATGTCATGTTTTATTCATGATCTTTTAGTGAATGCGTTTCTGTTCCCAGGCAGTATCTGGGCAATATTTTCTTCTTTATACCTAACACCTCAGGGACTGAGGTTCGAGTCTCTGCCCTGGCTCGACTCGTGTGGAGTTTGCATGTTCTCCCCGTGTCATTGTGGGGTTTCTGCTAGGTTTTCCAGCCCCCCCCCCCCAGATTAAATGGATGTTGCCCCAATGCCTGTAGGAGTATACGACGTGTGCCCTCTCGCTGGGTTGAATGGATGTTGCCCCATTGCCTGTAGGAGTATACGACGTGTGCCCCCTCGCTGGGTTGAATGGATGCTGCCCCATTGCCTGTAGGAGTATACGACGTGTGCCCCCTCGCTGGGTTGAATGGATGTTGCCCCATTGCCTGTAGGAGTATACGACGTGTGCCCCCTCGCTGGGTTGAATGGATGTTGCCCCATTGCCTGGAGAATGGGCGGATCTGGTCCTGAATGCTGGTTAAGGCGGGATCCTGGTCCTTACTGTTACATTAGTTGCATATTTCATTCCTATGTATTTATGGTGCACTTACACAGATATATTAGGAGTGTGAAATACAGGGAGGGAATTGGTGTTTTTTTGGGGGGAGGGGGTGGTTAGGGACCTTTGCTCAGTGACCATGTTTAGTGCCACAATGTAGATGGTTTTCATTTGGACCTGGACCAAAATTCCCGAAGGCATCACATCATCTGCAGCATGGGCCTGAGCAGCGAAAGTGCTCCACTCACGTGGTATTAAATGGGCATTTCCATGCCATTAAGTGGCCTGGAGCTTGCTGCCCGCCACAGCTATAGAGGGGCGTCCCGGGAACCCGCTACGTTCTGAAAGATCACGCTAACGTTTATCCAACATTTCATCGCAAATTTAGCGACTCGATGTGACGCCCAGGAACTACAGCCTAACTTCAAAATGGCGTTAAGCCGCCGGGTTTGACGTGAAAAGAGACATGGAGTTATTGCAGAGCTTGATGGTCCCGATGATTGGATAAGAAGGAACATTAACCTCAGCCGGATGGAGAGCCAAAGCCCTAGTGCTTCAGTCGTTTGGGTACTTTAAGGGTCTACTTAATAGCTTTGCACAGATGGGATACTTACGGGCCGCTGCCAGACGGCCTCATTCATCCTAAAGTAACGCTCGTTCAACAGTGACGCCTGAATCGGAGCCTGAAGGACAGTGTTGATGCAGTAGAACCATCTAACGTGCCTGATGACTGGTGCTTCCACTCAATCAGTCCAAGTGAAATTTCTATAGTTTCAAAACAAATTGCCACAAATTTAAACCATTCTACCATGTCATCATTCAATCATTGTTGTACTATTTTGCTGGTTTACTGATTATTTGTTTGTTTGTTTGTTTATTACATTCTCTATTAAATATTATTCCAACTGCTGTGTACTGCTGATAAATAAACTTTGATTTCATGACCTTACTTGGAAATTTCTTGAAATGCTTATAATTTATTACACTTAAACTTAAGATACTGTGTCACATTAGTAAATCCTTATGCTGGAAAACCAACATCCTCCTTTTCATAATCACAGTACGAAGTCACAGCAGATTTAAATCTCAGATCACAAGATATCTAAAGAAGTCCACTGTTTGCAGATTCACCAATATCAGATGAGGGTAGAGAGCCGCTCGTCAGTAGAGGAAGCTCTCAAAGCCTGCAGATATGTACCTTTCTACAAAGGTAGCTTACTCCTCAGGAGATGTCCATAGATGGAATGAATATACATTACAACTGTGCAATCAATATACATCTATCAATCAATTATACCCTGACTTCACATGCTGCTCATTAGATGAGATGTCACTGACATCCATAGAAAGGCAAGCTAAACAGCACATTATTTATGATTATATCATTTCTCCAAAGCAACATATAAGCAAGGATCGGATATCAGTGTCAGCCAGCCTCTGGAAACTGGAGTCATGGGCCTTGCTCTAGGGCCTATAGGTGAAATCACTCCATGAGTGAATTGAACCAGTGACCTTCTGATCGCAAACCCATAGAGACACATGTTACCTCATGTTGGCAGTTGGTGGCTGTTGTTAACACCTGTGCTCTACTGTTTAGATGCCTGGATGTAGCTATGATAGATACATCTTTACTGTCAGTAGTATATTACAGTACAGTCAGTCCTGCTACAATCCAGCTAATGCACTCCTGAGGAACCTCGCATACTAAAATAGCCACATACAATGGGAAAAACATGGTTAGGGGAATGTGACTACAAGACATAGTAACTTACTGCAAACAAAATGATTTAAACAATAAAAACAGCAATACCAGTGCTTAATAAAGTAATTAGTAATACTCCTACAGTGGTACCTCGGTTCTCGAACTCACTAGAACTCGAATTTCTTGAAAGTCGAACGAACCAGTTTGACCTAGAACTCGATCTGAATATCAGAAGTCAAACCGTGAACGCTGACCTAATATAAATTGTACGCGCCAGGAAATGAGTCATACTACAATGCAATTCTTACTTGAATGCCTTCTTCACAGACTGGACAATTAACCAAATAAAGCAGCGCAACATTACAGTAACTAACAATAAATAAATCACTAACTTACGTGTACTATTAGAGCATTTATGTAATTTATTTAAACTTTATTTTACCAGGTATATTAACTGAAAACCAGTTCTCGCTGCTTTACGTGATATTCGGGAGAAACAGCATATTACGCATCGGAACTGCCTGGGATACAAACGTCATACGTGTAACTAAACTCTTCAGCCAATAAGGACAAAGGTGTGTCGTCTCAGAGGTGGTTCCAGTTTGTGCAGCCGGGTGAGAGGTCGCAATGCATCTAACCGCAATGCATTGCGTCAGGATCAGAATGCGTTGCTTTAAGCCAGTGCTGTAAGCAAGTCGAATGCACCCAATGACCGGACTGGGGAAACAAACTGAAACGCGGACTTAATGCAGAGGACTAATGACAACAACCAGAAACAGCTGATCACATGGGGATCCCACACGAGGTTAACGAGGGGGTGTGGCACACGGAAGGAGCGGACGATCGGGGCAGGACAGGGGTAATGTTGGGATAAGATCTTTATCGTTTTGGAAGCCATTAAGAAAAAAATGTTCTTCTTGTTTTATCCTGTTCATTTTGTGTTTAAATGCTAAAAAAAAAAACATATTTAGGTGTAATTTTGTAATTTTTAGGATTCGATCCGGAGTCCGGAACGGATTAAGTTCGAGAACCGAGGTACCACTGTATATCCATTTAACATAACAAATAATAATAATACATTAATAAATTATTTAATAAACATCTATAGGTTTTATGAGTCTCCGGAATTGTCGAGAGACAGGAGTAGTGATGTGCAAAGTGACTTCATGAACCATTTGCTGTATTTTCAGACCCCAGTAGATGGTGCTGTTTGGTTACTTTAGGGCATGCTTGATCCCCTTTTTTGAACAGAGTACCATCTAGTCGGGAGTAGTAAGCCACAGCTACCATGCGGCCGGGCATACGCACAGCACACATGCACCGAATTACGCTATGCTGAGGGGTACATGGCCACAGACAGTTGACGAAAAGCAAATGTACGTGAATTTAAAAAGGATGCAGTGTGTTTTATGTATGGTAATTTGCCAAATATTTTCAGATTTTGAGAATCAAAGACTTTGACCTGTGCAATGCATGGATGCACAAACAGTTTGAATCTTTTAGATTTAAAAACCAATTCACTGAACAGCACCCGTTCACAAGAACGTGTCGACCAGGAATCGGACATTGCTTTCGTTCGCTTTGATGGTTGTTCTTGCATGCAGGTAATGTTTCTGGCTAAGACCACATCACGTTGCAATTTGCGTTGTGTTTTTCTCGCCGATTGAAAGTGATTCCATGTTGTATTGGATTTGGGTACTAGGCATGATATATCAACTGCGTTGGAGCAGATGTGCTATCGTGTTTTAGCAGGATTGACTATAAATTTCTGATTATACAGTAACTTAAATTCTATTTTAAAACCCATTTCGCATTTTGTTCAGAGACTGATTATGCAGATTTAGAACTGGACGTTTCAGACTGACCTATCATTTAGAAAGGACACCACTGCATTAGTTAATACATCCATCTGTGTAAACTGTATAGTCTACTATGAGAGTACAATAATAGTACTTTATGCAATATTTCAGCTTATTGCAATTTGAACTCGAGATATAGCTGCTTTTTTGTGATGTTTGGGAGGCAGTGCGGCATTGCGGAGCTCAGGGGCATGAATCGTACAGACAATTAACTGCAAATTGGATCACTTTGGCCGGAGAAAGTAGGCGGGATGGAAATCAACAGAATCTCTGGAGTTTGAGACCCCTGCACTGCGTAAATATACACTGGCACACAATGACACAGGCGGCAGGAAGACGCATGTCAAACATTTATACCAGCACTAAATAAGAAATGGGTTTACCTTCTCCAAAATACCTGTGACTTATATGAATGTTGTATCTGTAGTATACCTCTCCAAAACACACAACAGTTATGTGCTCTAATTGCTGTTAATATTTAGGGTTCCCACACCAAAATTCCAGGTGTATTTAGTGTGGAAGACTATCATAAAAAGCTGAGAACTCCTTTGTTAGGCCTCATCGATTTTCTGTGCTGATCTGGCCTCAAATCTGAATGGCTGCATTCTCTCCTGAGTTATACCTTTGGTAGGAAAAAATAAGAAAATCAAGGTACATTTTCACAATGTGATTTATTTTGGCTTTCGAACCGGGACGTCCTTGGTTCATTAACCTGAAGCTACAAGCAACATTTAGACAGTATAAAAAACTACACGAAAAGCCCTGAAAGCGCTGTGTAATTTACAGATTTTACAAGTCCATTTGGGTGGCATAGGGGGCAAGGAATGGTCTAAATTATTTTAATATGAACACAAGAAAGATTAAAACTATGCAAACAGAATTATTGAAGTATAATCTGGAAAAATGACTAAACAAATGAAAGAGACATTATTAACTCATAAAATAACACAAAGGAGTCCAAGACCAGAAAAAATAGAATTCAGGAGAAACACTTTAATTAGCAAGCAGTTAAACTGAGTCCTGGACGCATGATCTGACAGCTTGATGTAAATATATTTGGATATATTTTGATGTGTAAAAATGTTGAAATTTTAGAAAAAAAAAAGTGAAGAGTGTTTTATTCAAATGCACACAGTTTATTACCCCCATCGGAAGATGATGAGTAAAAATACAATTACTGTTAATTAAATATCCAAGATACAAACAATTGAAATTAAGCAGTGAGTTATAGGATGTTTGATGGTTCACTTGGAGTTCAGACATTGTCCGATTAATGCCTCAGCAACCTCTCAACAAGGAAGTTAATTATTTTTGCTAAGTAGGAAAAAAACTTCTTGAAATCAAGTTCCTCATGCAACACTAGTTGATAGTTATTAAATCTGAGTTTAGGTACAGCAGTAATATTCCCAAATAAAGTAAATCTGTGCCTAATAACATATGACCCTTCCCAACTGGAGCTGAAATGAAATGAAGATACGTCATTAATCCGGGTGTGGAAATGCTCATTTCACCTACCCCATCTTGCTCTCCATGACACACAGACATGTATATTCGAGGGAGTAAAGCTAGACAGCCACCCATAGCAGCACCCATGAGGTGGGTGTTAGGGTCAAAGCCAGGACTGAACCAGTCACCTTCTGGCCACCAGCATAGAGCACAGAGGCTAAGCCTGCTGAGCCAGATGATAATCTAGTTCTTTGCATTTATATCTTGTGTTGTGTATATTTCACATAAGGGAAGTAATACAGAGTGGGCAGTACAATCCAAGTCACTTTCCCAGATATGCCACCAGAATTCTGACATTTGCACTCACGCTAACATGCTAATTAGCTTGTGCTAATCTGACTTGGAGCCAGCAGTAGCAGACACTACCAGCGAATTCCGCTCTGTATCCCGTTTGACTGGCGATTTCCATCAGACTCAAGCACCTGGTCATGCTCTTTGGTTCCTGCACACCTCTCTCTCAACACTTTCTGTTGCCTTGCATGTTGCATTACATTTATTTAGGCTTGGGGGTTTTTTACTTACATGTTCTGAGGGGAGAAAGAACAATGATTGGTTCAGAGTGATAATCAATTCAATTTTAGAGGCGGCTGGACCAAGACATCTGATTAGTTGGTCCCACCTACTCTAGTTGCTTGGACCCACCTCCTCTCCAATCTGATTGATTATATCGCTGAACCAATCATGTTTCCTTCTGCCCTCAGAACATGTTTGTGTAAGTGAAGCTCCCATGAGCCTTATTTAGCATATGTTTTTACCTAAAGCAATAGCACTGTACAACTGAGAAAGTTGAGTCCCTGGAGCAGTTGAGGGTTAAGAACCTTGCTCAAAGGCCCAGTGCTGAAATCTTTCTGCTGACCCTAGGATTTGAACATGCAACCTTCTGATCCTGACTTACTGAGCCATAGACAGTCGTCACTGCTTTTTGTGTTTCAGTGAAAATCTGCCTATATTGCGGTTTCAAGCACATGCCTACACAAAGACAATAGTGAATCTGACACAGCGCTCAAGTTGTTAAAGAAATTACTTAAGCCCTGAGCAGGGGTCACTCAGTCACCTATGAAAAATGTACGGCGTGGAAAACAAGAAGAGTTCGGCTGGATTAAAGTGTCGCTCTCTCAAGCTACGGAGCACAGAGGATTTGCTGCGGCCGCCATAGCGCTTCCAAGATCGCGGGGGATTAACGTGGCAAATTAACGACATGAAAGACCGCCTCCATCAGAGCCACTGCTTTTCCATACGATGGGCATGGAGCCAACGCACTACTGAAAGCAAAATGCTCTCAATTAGCAGCACCACCCGGCGGGGCAGCACAGAGGTTACAGTCGGGATCATCGTCATTCGCATGGTTTTGTATTTCTGACCTTTTCTCCATTCATCTCGCTCAGCTTCCAGAAATCTTCAAGTTATCTTCGTATCCATTGTTCAAACAAAGAAGGGCAGATTTTTTTAAACTTGAAGTCGTGTGTTTTTTACTGTCTTCTTCAGACAGGATGCTGATTCCTGTGGCACCATTCCTTATATTCTTATGTTCTTCTCCACCCTGCCATCTTCAAAATGTTCATCCAAGGTCACAGGGAGCCTGAAGCCCCTCCCAAGCAGCTCAGGCCACAGGGTGGGGTACACCCAGGGCAGGATGCCACTCCTTTGCAGAATACACGCACACACACACAGACAGAGAGAGAGAGAGAGAGACCTGTAGTCGCATCTTTGTGGGGACCGTCCATTCATTTCTATGCATATAACCCTAATCCCAACAATAAGAATCATAACCCCTACCCAGCCATAACCTTAACCATAAATAACCAAACAAAATTTTTAGTTTTTTAATTGCAGTCACAGATTTTTTATCAAATTGAATTTCCCCTTGTCGAGACCGAAAAAATGCAAGTTTCTATCCCATTGTGGGGACATTTGTGGCTAATGTTGTAATATTTACCTAAGACACACACACACACACATTAAATATTAGATTCAAACCCCCACTGGAAAGTATAAGACAGTTGTGCTATCCACACATTGACATGGACCATATGGACAGATACAAATGTCGAAAGTCCGTTGGCTTCCAAAGGCGTGCTGGTTCATCACTAATTTTTTAATGAGCATTCATTGCACAGCTGGGGGTTGATATCAGAACATCATTACACAGGGAATCAGATATCCCAGATCACAACTTAATAAACGACAATGGCGATGTAGAGCATATAAGACAGATATGAAGCTGCGGGTGGTCTTTCCAGAACACTATAAAAAAATCCCTGCAATGTCTCATTTCCCGAAATCGTTAACAATGGTTGCAACAACCAGTGTTTCGGTTTAAGATCTTTTTGCCATCAAAGGGTTTCCCTAAGGAATTGTAAGAATTCCCACAGTAAAACTGGGAATGTAAATAAGAAAAATCGATATCTTTGTTTTTGTAAACTACTCTTCCTATAGCATACTATCATCAGGATTAATGTATGTTTTAAGTAATTTCCAGATGGATATGCAATGATGACTATTAAAAAGCAGAACATGAAAAGCCAAATGTTTGTGAGGTAAAATTGAAGAAAATGGTGGCCAGATGTAGTACAGAATCCTTCTGGCAAAGTGGTGGACTACGTACCATTTAACGAGGGAGATTTCTGTGGGATTTCTTCACTAATTGCCCTCTCTACATCAGACCCATGCAAATGCATCCAAATGCATCCCGCTGGGTGACGGGTGATGTTTCAATCCTCAAAGAATGTGCAATGGGCATTATTTGAAGGTCATCACTTGCGACTGAGGTGAGCTGTGCATTTGGAGCAAAGTTGCACCTTCTCACTGTATTTTAGAAATTGAAGCGGGTCTGACAACAATTCCTTGTGTTTGAAACCTACAACATACATCACATCCAGAGATGGAAAGTTCAGGTGCAGAAAGTTCAAATCCAGACCAAGGTTTCGTTTCAACCAACCACTTGAGTACTCTGTGACTGTGACTATTTATACTCAACTGATTGGTTGAAACAAAAACTTGGTCTGGATCTGTACTTTCTGCACCTGGACTTTGACATTGAAGCAGTTTTTTTCCTAAAGGCTTGGCCGTTTCAATCGACATCAGAATGCTAATGTTACATCTTCCAGTGAACGCTATTTGGGGCCTGCAACAGCGACTCAGCAATGTCAGGTTCGGATATTTACATTTACATAATTTATTTAGTAGATGCTTCTGCCCAAACTGACGTACAAGTGAGGCGAATGGTACGTTACAAACCTGCTGTCTAGGAATCAGATGAGCATAAGTACAGCCAGGCTTTTTATCTATAAAAACACAAGCCAGTTTCCAGTTGGGATGCTGTGTAAAATGTAAATAAAAATAGAACGCAATGATTTGCAAATCATATTAACTCATATTTAATTAAAAATAGAACAAAGACAATGTATCAAATGTTGATATTTTACAGTTTTTTTAACAGATACATGCTCAATTTGAATTTGATGCCAACAACGTTTCAAAATGTTGGGACAGGGGCAACAAAAGACTGGAAAATTTGTGCAATGCTAAAACAAAACACCTGGTTGAATATCTCGCAACTAATTAGGGTTATTGGCAACAGGTCAGTAAGATGATTGGTTATAAAAAGAGCCCCCTCGCAGAGTGTAGTGCAGATGGGGAGGGGTTCACCGCTCTGTGTGGGTAAATAGTGAAATCATTAGAAATAATGTTCCTCGGTGTAATTTTGCAAAGAATTCTGGAATTTCATCATCTGTGGCACATAATATCATTAAAAGATCTAGAATCAGGAAAAATAACTGCACAGCAGACAAGGCCGAAAACCAATATTGGATATCTGTGATTGTCAGGCGGCACTGCATTAAAAACAGACACGATTCTATGGTGGAAATCACTGCATGGGCTCAGGAACACTTCTGAAAACCATTGTCTGTGAACACAGTTTATCACTGCATCTACAAATGCAGGATGAGACTCTACCATGCAAAGAAGAGACCATATCCAAACATGATACAGAAACGCAACTGACATCTCTGGGCCCAAACCCGTTTAAGATGGACTGAGGCAAAATGGAAGACAGTCCCATGGACAAATCAAAATTTCAAATTCTTTTGGGATATCATGGATGTCTCATCCTTCGGTGTAAAGAGGGGAGGGACCCCCCAGCTTGATATCAGTGGACAGTTCAAAAGCCAGCATCCGTGATGGTGTGGGGGTGCATTAGTGCCCTTGGCTTGGGCAGCTTGCACACCTGGGAAGGCGCCATTAATGCTGAATGTTATATACAGGTTTTGGAGCAACATGTGCTGCTATCCAGACAAAGTCTTTTTCAGAGAAGTCCTTGTATATTTCAGCAAGACAATGCCGAACTGCATTGTACACGTACCACGATAGCAGTGGGAGAAGAGTTCAGGTGCTAGACTTGCCTGCCTGCAGTCCAGACCTGTCACTCACTGAAAACATTTGGCACATCATCAAACGAAAAATACGACAAAGGACACCCAGACTGTTGAGCAATTGGAATCCTTTATCAGGTAAGAATAGAATGTTTCACTTTCAAAACTCCAGCAACCAGTCTCCTCAGTTCCCAAACGTTTACAGAGTGTTGTCCCAACTTGCTGGCATCAAATTGAGCATCAAATCAAGCATTTATCTGTCATAAAACAATAACATTTCTCAGTTTCAACATTCTGTCACGCAGGGACGGCGCACGGAGTGTAGAAAAGGCGCAGGATGCCAAAAGTTGGGGAAAACACGAGGTTTAATGGAGGTAGCGACAAAAGGAATAGGCAATACACGAACTGACATTACAATGGCCGGACTGGGGAAACAAACGGAAACGCGGACTAAATACAATTGACTAATTGACAATGATCGGGAACAGCTGGTAAACACGGGCCATCCACATGGGGTTAACGAGGGGGCGTGGCACACGAGAGGAGCGGACGATCGAGGCATGACACATTCAGTATGTTGTCTTTGTTTTAGTTTCAATTAAATATGGGTTTATATGATTTGTAAACCACTGCATTCTGTTTTTATTTGCATTTCACGCAACGTCCCAACTATTTTGGAAATGGGATGGCAGCAGTTCTTAGCAATAGCTTGTTTCTTATCTAATTTGGAATTCATTTATTTCAATGTAGGAAAAAGGATTTATTCATACAACATTTAAAAATGACTTGATGTATTTCTTTGTGTCTCCAGTTCTCAGAGGAGGCTCCATAATCCTCACTTTTAATGGTGGAGAATTAAAATGACACCAGAGAGCCTAAAATAGCAGGTTTATACTACGATTTGTCTCTAATTTCAGGAAAGCACCAAAAACTGTCTGAGCAGCATTTTATTTGCTTGTAATAAGTCTGCAGTCATTATTTTAACAAGGCCTGCATCATTTATTCATAGCAATAATTTGTCAAATCCCTCAGAGTGTAGGCATCTCTAATGGAGCCCCTGTTCGAGTCAGGTTAAGCGATTATCAAGTATTTGGCTGTACTTAAGAAACCGGCAAATAAGCTGAAATAAATTCTAAGTGATTCGGTGCTATTATTCAATGTAAACGTCTCCAAGGTAACGTTCAAAATTGCCGGCATTAAGTGAATAATTTAGGGTCAAATGAACAGAGCATTTAGGAATTCTTGGTCACCAGAAAAAGGACTGATCTGTAACCATCAAAGGACTGGCTGTTTATGTCATGCTCATTAGCTATTCTTCCTGACAGAACAATTTATCCAAGGTTCCATTTGTGTAGGTCAGGAAAGGTACCAAGCGTCTAAGACAAGTTTCTAAGTGCTACTGAAGACCTCTCTATTCAGTTTATATCTCGGTGCAGCACTATACTCAGGTGCTGTCTAAGATTAGTTGGTAGAATATAAATAGTGAAAGAACAAATTTGATGGACAGGACCAAGATATTCATGGGGGGGGGGGGGGGGGGGGGAGTGGAAGGGCCAGATGGATCAAAAATCATAACTTGATATTTTTAGGCAGAAGAGCAATACACGATTTCCTGTTTTCAAATGTACAACTATAATTATTCAGTAAGGATATATTCTTTTAGTGCAAACAGAAGTCTCAGAATTAGGACAAAAATGTAATTATGCCTAGGCCTGTCTATGTTTTCCGTGGGCCCGATAAAGCATAAAAGCCTCGACATAAACCCTTTCACTCCATCACGTCCACCAGCACAGTTTTTTAAACAAAATTTTTGACATTGCTCTTAAAACAGAAAGTGACTGTTTAAGGACAAAAAAACCTAAAATCCAAATCTAAAAACAATTTGCTAAATGGCCCTAAAAAGTGAAGCCTGACATCCGTTGAAAGTGTGCTAGCTACCTGGAAAGACCCTAATTTTAAATTATCCCCCTTCAACAAAATAAAACAAATGTAGCAATTAATAGCTTTCGGGTTTATATATGGGAGGAATACTATTGGTTTTTATTAAAATTCTTTAATAGAGCCCCAGTTTTAACGCACAATAAATGTATATCGATATAAAGATTATTGTGCCAGCCTGTATCTTGTGTTGAAAATATATTGATTTACAGTACCAGTGCGATATAGCGCCCAGCCATAGATGAGGGTAAAATTTGTTGATGGGGTGGGGGAGTAAAGTATTGGATAAGCAGATGATCCATTGCATGACTGGCTTGCTTTAGGATGACCACCTTTATTACGAAATAAACTGAAATCAAATAAATGGGTGGCACAATGGCTCATTTTAGGGGGGGGGCATGGCCTGCAAATGTCCCCCATGACGCCAACCCTGGCTAGAAAGCGAACTTAACCTACCTCAGAGTTACAGCCTTCCTTCTAGGGCCCAACCTCTGTCCCTGTTGGCTGTGACACGGGAAGGTGTCATGTGACTCACTCTGTTTGATTGTGCTGGGATATTTTTCCATCTACCTGCCTGCTTTATTACTTCAGTGGACTCTGGATTGCATACTAACCCACGCAAATGCTTGAGAAACAGATTTGCATTTCTAAATCATGCATGTGTATCAGCGGCCGAGAGGTCTTGTAGTTCAATTCTTTATTGTCATGTGTACAAGTACAAGTACCGTGTACAATGAAATGCTTACTTGCATGAGCTCCTGCAGACAGTGAACAGTGAATGGTATATGTAGAATATCACTCCCTCCTGCAGACGAGTAACGGAGATTGATTTCAGGACTTATTTTTAGTGCCTAACTTTTTCACAGATTTTTTTTCCGCGATTCCGCAGCCCATGTTTGTTAGGCAGTGTCACTGACGCCGGCTGCACTGTCAGCTAATGTGTCACGGGACTTCAAAGCTGCCTGTGGAATAATGGAGACGTGCACGATGCCAGTAAAAGCTAAAGATGAATGTCTTCATACCTGTGTATTATTCCTGTGAGGAAACTATGCAAAATAGATATAAAAGCGATTTCGTGGAAGGTGTCTGGTGGAAACGCCATACTGAAAATGGCTTTCCGGTTGCAAATTTGACAGTGATTTCATTAAAATGGCATGCCCGTTGGTGCTGAGATACAAAACTGGCTACATCCAGATTCCCCTGCTTTCTAAAGAGAGGGAAGGAGATAGACCGGGAATATGAACTGGACCAAGAGTAAAGGACGTGATAGTATCAGTCGTTCCTCTTTGAACTCACCTCCTATGACTTAAAAAGGTAAGGAAACTAAACGGGCATGAGAGCACGCCCCGTTCATCTTTAGCTAAACGAATCTCCCTCCTGATCTGCTGAAGCGCTGTTTTGACCTTTAATATCCATGGCAACAGAGTACCTGAAACATTCAGACTAAGATCTGCACTTCAGCGAGGGCCCCCTCCCCCAAGAAGCCAGCGTGTGAATCGCCTTAGCAAACTGCCTGTGTATCCCATCCGCTTTTTACTGGCAGACACGCGAGATGATGGGAATCCAAGGTGAGCTTCTGCGTGATGCAAATTTTCGACTGAAGATGTCGAGCCGAAACGGCAGCGAGAGACAAAACGGCCCCTCCTCACGCGAACGTGAAGAGCACACTGATGACTTGAGCACAAGCACGGGCCCCTCCAAGGTCCCCGGTCGCCGGCGAGCGGGCCAAACATCGAATAAAAGCTCATTCTACCTTCGCAAAACAGCCATTCAGCACTTCCTATGAGCCAGGAGTTCCCATCTCCAGCCGGCTAATGGGGGTAATCAGACAAAAGCAGCACAGTCCAGTCTTACACCAGCTAAACAGGGGGGGAGGGGGCATTGCTGGGCTTGAGGGCCACAACCTGTAGGTTTTAGCCGTACCTAACATGCAGGACACGCCCTAATAAGGTAACAAAAATCATGTGATTGGAGAAGCACAGAGAGATGTGATATGTTCAGAGTGAACGCGGCATTTAAACCGGCAAGCTGCAGTGCTACCCAAGAAGCCACTGCAGCCCCTGGCACTGCTTCATGGTACATTTTTTTACTCTAGTAAAACTTTGCTTGTCTTTGCATTTATTGTGCTGTTTATTACTATTTAGTCATGATTCATTATAATAGGGGTCCCCAGCTATTTTCTCCCCTGGGCTAAATTCCATCAGCAACAGAAAGCCAAGGTCCACTCTGTCCGAAAAAAAGTACCGGTGATAAAATTCGCCGACAATGTTGTGTGAGTGTGTCCGGGGAGGGGTGAGTGTGTCCGGGGAGGGGTGAGTGTGGGGTTAGTGTGCCCGGGGAGGGGTGAGTGTGTCCGGGGAGGGGTGAGTGTGGGGTGAGTGTGCCCGGGGAGGGGTGAGTGTGTCCGGGGAGGGGTGAGTGTGCCCGGGGAGGGGTGAGTGTGGGGTGAGTGTGCCCGGGGAGGGGTGAGTGTGTCCGGGGAGGGGTGAGTGTGTCCTGGGTTATTCCCTGCCTTGCACTTGTAACTTCCGGGATAGGTATATAAAATGGATGGATGGATAGATGTATGGATGGATGGAAAATCTGTCAGTCAGGGGTGGGGGTAGGGGGAACAATGGCACGCCCTGAATTCAATTATGTTTTGATGTAATTCACACAGTCCACCAGCTTCACCATTGCTTCACAATATGGAATCTCTATAATATGTATGAAATCTTTAATATTTTAATGTCATGCCTCATGAATAAGTAGAAAAGAAGTCTGAAGGAAATCAGATTCATTTCAGTGACATCTCCATTGTAAATTACGGTTAGACTGTTAGCTTAATTCTAATAAGTCAAATTCTTGGGCAAGGGCACCATCACGCCCTGTTCCATCCATTGTCCTTGTTGCAAAGAAATGAGGGTGTTACATGTTTATACTTGTGGACTGAAAGATTGAGTGAGTTCTAATGACTCTGGGTTATTTGTTCCTGTAATTTAAATCAGCTGGAGTGACTCCTTGGACTCTCAGTCTGGCAGAGCTGCTTATTCTGGACCTTTATGTTATGGTCACTCTGTCTTCAGACTCTTTATCACAAAGACAGCTGACAGGACATTAAAAAGGGTATTTTGTAGAAAACTGCCCCTTGTCATCAAACAGAAAAGTATGTTTGCCGAGATGTGTGATAGTCTTTGATAGTGCTTGAAGTGAGTGACTTTCCCTCTTCGCACTATCCTCGCGTGGCCTTATTGGCCCCAAGCTGAAAATGAAATAGTTTCCACGAACCCCTGCCCGTGTTATTCCTCTTCACCTAATCTTTGGCAGGGCTCCAGCCCCGGCCTCCTGATCTGGGAGGGTTTCCTGAGGACGAGATGCTTGTGGAGAAATGGACCATGCCCCACATCCATAGGGCAGACTGTACCATGTCGGCAATACCCCATCACCTCCCCCCCAAAACTGCAAACCTGAAATGCCCCCGATCCTGTAACCAATCAAATGCCTCGCTGTCTGTCACATGGCCAGCGAGATTAGTAACGAGATATAGGACAGGTCAGTTGGGACTACATAGGATGAAAAAGCAGGGGGCGGGGTTAAATCCTGCCAGGGGGTCCTTGGCCCGGGCGTGGCGTGGTGGGCTTCTGTGGGGTTTGCGCGTCCCGTGCTCGCACTTAAAGGGCCAGCAGACATGTCTGTCAGACTGCGACGCTAATTGAAAACAGCACCGGTGCCGAGTTTGCTGGGTTTTCAACCTCCCAGAGCTCAATAACACATGTAACACAGTAACAGCTTGAAAATAGCATTGTTAGGTATGCAATAAAATTGTTCTTTATACCCAATTTAGCATTTTAATATAGAGAGCCCTGGTGCATTCCCCTGGTTCAGTATATACCAATAAAGTTTAGCTCTATGTGGCAAGAAGACAGAATGAATAAAGACTGCATTTGCCAAAATCCCATTTCTTTTAATAGTCTGATTATTTGGTGCCCTTGTTTGAATGTGGCAGCTCTGTGCCAACACATTGCACCTTTTGCTTGTACAAGCTGAAAACTGACACGCAGGTTCAAATATTTCCCCTGACTGAATTTTTTTTTTCTCCATTCTGACCTGGACTGCTGGGAAGTGTAGCTTTTACACGGAGAGACGCTCATCCTCCAGAAGGGACGCTGAGGAGGGCGGGCCAGAGAACAAAGATCCATCAGGCTGATTTATGAGGACGGAAATCTTCGCCGGCTTCCGGACTCTTGTCGCGTCGGACGGTTATTTTTAATGCGAATCGAAACTTTAGACGTAACTGGGGTTCTGAAGCGATAGGTGGAGAGTGGAGATCCGAGCGGAGTGCGGAGGTTTAAAGAATCAAGATCCAGAACAACAGGTACAGGCCCAAACAGGTTCTAGTTGAGTGAGGTTCCTTGCACCTGCCTTACACTGTTCATGTACTAATGGTGTCTCTGGTATTCGAGTGAGGCAGGGTGTGGTCTGACTGGGTCTGATATAATTACCTATGATTTGTTGGGCCTGGTCTGATTGGGCAGGATCTGGTCTCTAGGAGGCAGGTGACTAGAGGCAGGTGAGATGTTGCACACGGTCACCAATTTTCCTGTTAACATGACACCTGCAGATCATTGGTTGACTTTGGTCGGTTCAGCCACACATTCACTACTTTCCGTGAAGAATTTCTCTCTGGTAGTTACATTTTCTGCATTCCGAGGTCATATTTGTATTATTTCGTTTTCTACAATTTTTCTCCACTTCTGCAAAATTGTGACCTCTGTGTATTTACTTGATTATCTATGTCAACACACTCACCGCACATTATGAAGAGATATACTGAGTGATGGAAACCGATCGACGTATGTGTTTTTGAATACTGAGCTGATTCCACTCCAGCCTTGTGTGTGTGCATATGTGTGCGTGTGTGTGTGTATCTGTATGGGGGGGTGGGTGCATTGGGCATGTTCTCCCCTGGTTTGCACTTTTCCTCTGGATAACCCAGTTTCCTGCAGTTCCGATCGCCTCCAGCGGGTGTCCCTGTGCTATGTGATGCACTGGCATCCTGTCTAGGGTTCCTCTTGCCTTGTGAGCTGTGCTTCCTGGCTTGGCTGTAGGCCCCTGCAGGCCTTCACTCCATAGGCAGTTTGGGAGGTGGGCCATATCTTAAGGGTATTGCTTGTACAAGGCTAGGGTGTTATACGGCTCAGTGGGTTAAGATTCTCTGTCTATGTTCAGATGGTTGCTGGTTCTAATCCCATGCTCAGCAGAGCGGTTTTACCATTGGCCTCTTGAGGAAGGCCTTCAAACCCAGTTGTTCCGGGGACTGTGTGACCCTGTTTACTCACTTGCATGTTGTTTTGATGAATGATAAATCCTTTGTTTGCCATTTGCACAAAGATACAGGTACTTTGGAATTCTTCTCTTCACCTAACCCATCTTGCTCTCTGTAGCTTGGGGGTCACAGTACAGGGTCAGTCGATATGCAGCACCCATGGAGTTGGGGGTTAAGGGCCTTGCTGAAGGTCCCACGGACATGTGACTGTTCTGTCAAGGCCGGGGCTCAAACCACCGACCTTCTGATCGCAGGAGCTGAGATTTAACCTGCTGAGCTGCTCACCTAAATTAATGTGAGCATTGAATAACTTAAAGGTGAACTGGCAGGAATCAGAATGACTACTGAGACTACGCTGTTTAAAATACTTCAGTACTAGTGTCAAGCAAGCCAAATCATTTTTGGGGCCCGTGTCACAGCACATGTGGATCTTTCTGTGTCGTGCTGGGCAGTCTCCTCTCGCCTTGTGTGGTTTCGTTTTCTGGCCCCGGCACAGGGATCATTGTTTTGTCGCCGGGAAAGCTGTGGTGTGCCGAATCGTGCGCCAAGAAATCCACTCTACACTTTGCTTGTGATCCAAACGCAGAGGGCAGGTTTCTAAAACCGCGACGACGCTAAATGTGAAACATGATGGCAAATATTGAAGAGCACCTCTGATTAATCAGATTTTCCATTGTGGTTGTCTGAAGCGAAAGGTGCGTTTTGTTATTCTTTATTTGCTTTGGATAAGCTCATTTGATTTTCATTGGTTTACATTGGCAGTGCTCTAACCTTCTTAAACAATTGTACTTCTTTTTTCTGTGAAAATTAGATTCATTTTCATCGCAAAACATCGAACGCACATAACCGAGGGTAGTCAGCTGCACAGCAAAATCATGATTCTTTCCAGAACCTGTTTTCCTATTACCTTAGCAACCCTCAAACAGCCTTAGACACCTCTGAAAACTAAGATGCTAAATTGAACACAGGTTTCTGATTTCCACAGCTCTCCAATGTGAAGAAGAAATCAGCTCTCGCTTGGCGTTCCCCCTTTTGCCCATTGCAAGCGGACTGTCGACAAACAGCAACCTGTATCTGACAGCCCTTGGCATTGTATCGAAGTGTGTACTTTGTGGATGTTTAGTGATAAGAAGAATACACACCAATCGGGATGTTCTGCGCTGGAGGCCATGAGCTTCACTTTCCAGATAATGGTTTTACTGTGATGATGGTAGTTTGAAAACATCTCAGCGGGAGATGCCCACAGAACAAAGGGAAATTATTTTGTGGATGGAATAAATATTCCAGAACTTCGAAAAGTCATGTTGTATTTGCTATGATGATTTTAATGACCTGCTAGGTAGCCCGATATATGATAATATGAAATAGCAGTTTATTTCGTATGCAATGTCACAAACACACCTTCCTTATATGTTAGGATTGCTATCACAATGCAATGTAAGGGCATCCTTTCTATTAAGGCATTATGACAATGAAGCATCAAGCTAACTGTTACCCAACCAAATCTGGATTTTATCATTAAACAGTTAAGAGTTGTAGACTTGTAACTAACTGCACATATAAAGTAATGTCACCATCCAATCTCGATTCAGGACTGGACACAGTGGTGGACACAGTGGTGGACAGAGAATGCTGTGTTTTCTTAATTAAGTCACTCAGCAATCATGCTCTCGCCCGGCCATATTTGGCTCTGAATAATACCAGCATACAGTCACTGCCAGAAGGAAACCCAACGCAAATTCTGTAAAAGTCTGCTAAAGCCAAATATATTAAGGAAATCATGTTTTCTTAGATGCTGCAATAAAAGACATCAGTTCAAAGACGGCTAGCTACCCGACAATATTCATAATCACAATGCAGGAATCAAGACTAAAATGCAAAATTATTTATTGTATACATAGTTAATAAAAATATTGAGCATTAGCTCAGATGTGCACACATATAACCAGAGGTGCCAGGAATAATTTGGAAAATAATTTGGACTGGGGGCCCAATATGATGCACTGTCATGGGGCCCAAAATATTTAGCAACATCCTTGCATATTAGTCTCGGTTTATGGGTTGCTGTGATTGGGGCATCCATTCGATAGAAGCCCAAGAACATCCATGATATCGACAAAAGTTCTACTCCTTTGACAGAAAACTAAATGCACCAGCCATGTGGTTGCTTTCACCACTGCTCTAAATAGTTCCAGTACTACTCAAGAAATGCATAGTATGTTAAAACTAAAACAAAACAGTAATACTGTAGAGCATGAGCTATCTGGTGCGTTGTGCAAGTCAAGCCACTGGCAGTCCATAATGCTGGATGGATGCGTGTAAGATTTCCATGGATACCGATAACATTTGTGATGTTCTGAACTGGTATTTCATAAAATTGTGATACCATACAAGGTTCTGTTGTTATGTTTTGCTACTTATTATGACCGGCTTTCCAGAAGAAGAAGCTTTCAGATTCATTCTAAAACAGGACAGGTTACAGAGAAAATGAGGCATGAGATAGCATTGTGACAGACGACTCCACATTCAGTTGCTCCTACCAGACAACTTTTGAATTAAAGTTTCTCAAACCTCCAGAAATCTTGTAATTGATTTAATAATGTGAACATAACAAGAAGGATCACAGGCAGGGATGCAGAGGGACATGGGTACCCTGGCAGATTCAGGGGGCCCAGCACTGGACCAGGGCTCTCAAATCCATAAAGTCATATGTAAAACTGGACAGGGGCCCTCAAATCCGTAAAGTCATATGTAAACCTGGACAGGGGCCCTCAAATCCGTAAAGTCATATGTAAAACTGGACAGGGGCCCTCGAATCCATAAAGTCATATGTAAAACTGGACAGGGGCCCTCGAATCCATAAAGTCATATGTAAAACTGGACAGGGGCCCTCGAATCCGTAAAGTCATATGTAAACCTGGACAGGGGCCCTCAAATCCGTAAAGTCATATGTAAAACTGGACAGGGGCCCTTGAATCCGTAAAGTCATATGTAAAACTGGACAGGGACCCTTGAATCCGTAAAATCATATGTAAAACTGGACAGGGACCCTTGAATCCGTAAAGTCATATGTAAAACTGGACAGGAAGAAATTCTAGCTGTTCACTATAAGCATTATTTATGTTTTGAAGTAGCATCTCCAGAAACAATTTGTTTTGAACATTACTAATTAATTTTATATTTGTACATTGTGATAATTCCACAATAATTGCAAAAATAGTTTGCGTTATATTCTATCATGCGTAATATACATTGTGTAATCTGAATCTGTACTCTCACATGCATGTGGGGGTTAGCTCTGATGGTTAAGCATGTGAGAGGCAGCAGGATTGATGTGTGCACCCCCCCCCCCCCAAATTTTATCTCCCTAAGGATGAAAGAAGCTTCATCGTATCTTAAATGTTTCAGGCCAAAATTTTTCACATACATTTATATTAAAAAGCACCTTTTGATTTGCTGACATACAGTATAATAATAATGTAAAAATATATATTTGTGTTTTGTTGAACAGCTGATGTGGTTTGTCACCAGGTGTGGGTTAATGACTATGTTTTCTGGGGCTCTGGACCAGAAGGGGCCCGAGGCAGACCCAACTGCCCACCCCCGCAGAATGTACCATGGGGGCCAAGGTGACATTTTGTTAGGGGGCCCAGAATTCCTTGCTATGCCCCTGCAGCTGTTTACCACCAAGCATGGGAAGTCATTGCTAGTATGAGACTCTGCGAGAGAGAGGGCCTGTAAATGTTCTCATGAGTGTGAAGCACATGTTACTTGCATTGTGCGAAATGCTAACCAGTTCCAAACAGTTTATGCATGTTAATAATTCGTGGCAACTTACTAAAACGAGGCACTAATTGTTAAAAGTGTATGGTGCCCCCTAGAGTTGAGATATGCGCATGCCAGGGAAAATCGTGCAATATGGGATGTTCTTTTTTGGGTGGGGGCAGGAGACACCTTTCATTTGAAAACATGCTAATGTTCTGGATTCTGCTGCGGCTGGGTGATTTCTGCCCCTGAAAATCAGTCTGCTTCCACAGCCATGCTGCCGTCGCTCCAGGAGACCTCTCAGCTATCAACAGACCTTTGAAGATCTCAATTCTAAGCCGGTCTGGGGCATTTAACGTCTTAAACGTTTCACGTCTTTACGGTATATGGTTGCTTGCACAGATAAATCCAAGTCTAAACACCACTGAACCTACCGACGAGCACGCACACCTCAGGAGGACACGACGAAGCAGAAATGTTTGATACTGTCTCCTCAAACGGTATGCAGAGCCAACAGGACCAGGGCAAACTGTTTGCTGTGTCTCCAAAGACGAGTTATAGCGTAAGGAGATTTAGGAACATGCCACAAACGTGCTGGTTTCGAGTATTGGTGACAAAATCGTACTAAGATGCAAAGTGTCCAGGCTTAATAACCTCCACATCACCGTTCCACTATCAGATCCATCAGATAAAGTGTACATTACGCATGTTCCAGTTAAGAAAAAATAAATAATTTGGTTTGATGATTCAAGCGTCTGGCCGGAAACCTCACACTGATGACACAGAGGAAGGACAGGAAGATGACTGAATTTGCCACACCCACGTTTCCAGCATTAAGTGGCAAGCCGTGATTCCTGAAAAGCATACATAATGGTTATATTTATTTCCTCCATGTGATGCGCCCACAGTTTGCTTGTTTTTCACCTGGCAGTGTTCCATGAGAGGGACCAAAGCCCCGTCACCGATCCATGGTCTGTAAGTGGTGACATTTTGGGCAGGCACTTCTGAGTGGGGCAGCCACTTCCTGTGGGACATGGAGAAGCCACTCTTTCCGCCCACTGGCCGGGTCACCCCCCCCGGGGGGGCACTCTCCACCTCCTGCCTTCTGAAAATAAAACTCAAACGTTCCCCTGTCTGCCTTCCTCTCATCCCACCTTTTCCACTACTTGTCCCGGAGTTCCCACAAATAAATGCCGTGCTCATACTGACTAAGTATGACGAAGACAGGAGCATCAGTCAGTCCGTGTGGGAGCCGTAAGAAGCAAAAGCGGCCGGCGGTTGTCTGGTGTGGTTATCGCCTCTCAGGCCACATAAGAGACATTAAACACAAACGTCAATCTAATTTTACGTCCCTGCTGTCGGCACGTGAGAGCAGGCAGGATTAGCGCTTGTCTCTCGCTTGGACATTACATGCTCAAGTTGTCACCAATTAACCTCATCAAAAGTAAACGAATGACCCCTTTGACCCTTTTTGTAGCGTGTTTTCAAAGAATCTTGTAACTAGGTCTGCATGGCACATGTCAGTATCCAGTGCAACATAACAGACGCCCTCTGCTGGTGATTTATAATTACACAAGTCTCCAATGTGTGCAAAGCATTCCACAGCGCTCTCTTAAAAATGATCCTTCCCGATTCATTTAGTTTTGATTTAGAGTACGTATTAAACATTGCATTTTAAGGCACGCATTACACAGTTCCAGTTTTCATCTGCTGAGATATAGATGCTTTTGTCTATAAAAATGAAATGCTTTGCAGTTTCAGCCCTTTGTCGATCTGGATATATATGGATATCTGGATTACTAGTGCCTCTTTTGAGGTCAGTCACAGTTCACTGTGCCACAGGCTGCTCCATTTAAGGAACAGAAGAACAAATTCATGCAGCTATATGGCCAGATTACTTTGAAGGTTTCAAAATTACAGCTCTGCCCGAACGATGCTGTAGTGTTTGCAGTTACAGTGGGACGGTCGTGTCTCTCCAAAAAGGCTCCACAAGGCACCGCTTTTTCCTGCATTATCGTGTCATTTTGAGTCATACTCTAGAAATACAAGACTGTGCAAAAGTCTCATGCAGTCAGAGTAAATGTTTAAAGCTGATTATCTGTGTAGTAAGTGTATATTTGCTCAGAAAAAAACACATAATCTAATATTAGAACATATTCAAATTAACAGTAACAATAAAAACTGACAGGAATTTCTTCTGCTCTCCAAAAAGTTACTGATATCTTGTTGGACGGCTAGATGAACACCGCTTCAGTTCCCAAACCTCTCCTCAGGGGCACCGCAGCCATTCCATGGATTCATTACATTTCACCACCAGCTCAATTAATTAATCAAACACATTTGTCAAATAACTCAGTCAGGTATTGATCAGCTACACATAGTGTGCTGATGGTCATAAATTGCATGGATGTACTAGATGCTTGCTGCAAATCCCCGGGGACATCTTTTGAAATGGCTAAGCTGACACACTTTGACAAATATAATGTCATACTTTTACACACTACAGATCATTTAAACATAATTATATATGACTTGCGCATAGTACTGTATCTAATCAAGTTTAATATCAGGAATGCTGACTTGTGGTAGAAAAAAAATGCTTCTGAAATATGACATGTCACATGCTTGAAAACTCATCATGGGGCACATTCACACCTACGGGGCAGTTCAGTAACTCCAGTTTTGGTACCATTGAGGAAAAACACAGCATCCAGAGGAAACTCCACGAGAACATGCGGAGAACATGCAAGTGCCACACACAAAGCCATGAGCCCTGGTCCCAGTGCTGATCACTCCACCACTGTGCTACCAGTCATTTGTAGGTATTTTTTTTCATGCTTTTTCATCACTGCATTCGTAAAGATTCTGGCTGTCCCTTCGGTTCCATGATTCATGATACGGGTCTAAGTTAAAATGGGGGGGGGGGGGGGGGCACGCATAACATGCGGCAGAATGCGGCTAGTCAAAGGCATCCGCCATCTTTACTTCAGCCTAAAAATTAGGCTGCATTACACATGGCCCCCAGTTAACAGCTTAATGAATCTGCACATAAGCTGCATATCAGGGTATTGATACACGTGTTTTTCCACCAGAATGCCAAGGTTACATACAGAACCACAGGCCACACGCTATGAAACTGCTCGCATGCCATCAACGGGCCGCACACCGTAGCCCCAAGTTAATTGGAGCTGGATGGACTGCGACCCGAGTCACCTGGCACCTTTAATGCATCGGTTCCTCCCGCGAATCCCTTAAGCTGCACGCGGGTGAGGGCAGATGACTGGTGGCGTCGTGCGGCTAGCCAAAGGCACGTCGCACGTCAGTACCCGCCGTCGATGTTGGCGGTAAGAGGACAGCCAGCCACCCCCGCTGCATGCGGCACCGCCCCGGCGCCCGCACTCCGTGAGTCTGCATGCGACCGCAAATAACGCGAGCTGCTTGTGCAGTCCTTCGTTGTGCCGGGATTAGCTGTAGAGGTCAGCGGCGTGTAGCCGGACAGCCCCGAGCCGCCGCTGTGGGATGGAAAAGCGTTACATGCAGATATTTCTCTGCCTTAATTTTAATTTTGGCTTTGGAAAAATTGTAATTTTTCCAAAGCTTTGTTTGCCTTTTTTTTCAGATGGCAAATCTGAAGAAGTCGATCCCAGCAGATTTCTTTAATGATTTTCATCTCTTTCAGACTGAGTTCGACTGAGTTTTCAGAGTCACACTTTCCAAAGGAAGTCACATTTCACTTGAGTAATATCCCATAAGGCTGTGCTGTGGGTCTTCACGACACACCACTCACCTGACTGGAAGCCAGCATTCCTGCATAGGGGATCAATATACACAGCAGGAGCTCAGAATATCAGGGAGGAAGATACAGACTTCATGGGCAAGTGCAGTAATGTCTGTTAATACAGATAATAATTGTTAAACATTGGGAAATGATAGGTCTGCTGTACCATTATTTACGGGGAGCTTAACCTTAGTAAACAGTTGTTATGTTACTTTAATTATATCCCACTTCCCCAAAAAGGTGCACAAATATATATTTAGTATGGCCCTTACTGCTAATTATGCAGAAACATTACATATCAGCATAGAGTGTCTGTCTAATGCATTAAATAATGCTATTGTTTCCATTATAATCCTTCATGCAGTCAAGTATGCGTATGCATGAGAGGTAAGGAGAACGCACTGATTACAGTGCGATGAGAACCTGATTGCAGCTATATGGCAGGTGATACCTCAGCACCACACCGGTCCGAATGGACCAGTTTGAGGTTTTTTTGCAGCGGCTGGAGTGTCAATCCCGCTGGCTGCATGGCTGGCTCAGAAATGTTGGTGAGAATCTGATTATTGTCCTTAACAGGGTCTTTAACAATTGTGATCGTTTTTTGCCTTCATTATAATGAACAGGGACACAAATATCATTTTCCAGTGAGGGTTGAGTGGTGGTCAGGCTGAAATGGCAAAGCAGAGAGACCAAAATGATCTGTTGTGCTTTCGAATGACTGAGTCAACAATTCTCGCAATGGCTTTTATTGTGCTAACAAATTTTTATTCGCGACCAAAAAAACACGAGGAATGTCTATGCAGCTGAAAAGTCTGCCGTTTTCTTGGTTTTCCCCTTCCTTCCTGTTATTCTTAGCTTTCATTTAAGCAAGAGCAGAGTTTTTCCGTTCCTGCAGTCTTGCATGATGGACACACGGCACATTGACTCTGCCACGGCTCAGCCGTAATGAGTGCCGATCTGCACAAGTGCGGACAATGAGGCGTGAATAAATAAACAGGCCGGCCAGCAGATATTAACAGCTAGCTTCACTTCCAGGCAGAGGTCTGAAGGCAGCTTGGTCAGCCCTGTGCCCCTGAGAGACGGCGGGCCGCCTTGCTCTCCATCCCCCCTGCCTTGTCCTGCAGCTGGATCCCTTGGTAGTCATGTTTGCTTTCACTCAACATGAGAGGGAGGAACAAGAGATCGCCTCTCTGGTTCACGGCCACGGTACGAGGCTGCCACACAGATGTTAGTGAGAGCACGGAGACCGGGGAAAGGCCCGGCGCTCTGCATGCCAATCAGAGGCCGTCGTTCCGTCCGGCGTCTTCCATCGCTCTCGTGTTTACCCACTGAGGCGTCGAGGCCTACATGATGGAGAGGCCGGGACCTAACAAAAACTGCTCAGATATATTAAGAGAACAGCAACAATGTATCTCGCCATTGGCAAGCAACGTCTAGCTGTCGATTCATAAACTAAAGGAATGCAGTTCTTTGTGTCCTTTGTTTATTTACGATTTCTAATTATGTGTGAAGAATGTTTTAATACAGGGATATGCATAGAGCTAATTTGATTAATTCACTTGCAAACTGTTCGCTATTCCGTGAAAAGGAGTCTGTTTGGGCAAACAGATCTGTTGCAGTGTACTCTCTCTGATGGGCTTTGTGGGCCATATGTGGCAAACAGGATGAAATGTTCTCCCAACAATCTGTCGCTCTCAAGCTGCTAACTTCATTCAAGTCAAACAACAGCTCTCCTGGTATTATGGAAAATAGTTATTTCCTCCTTCAACAGTCAATCCTTCAATCTATCTATCAGTCAGTCCTCTCACGGTTCTAACGCCCAGGACGCATGAGAAGCGTTTTTTTTCCAATACAAATGGAGGTTGGGCTCAGCCTGTCGGAATCCCACGCGTTTCACGCCGGAGAGATCGAACCGAACGCGTTTCGCACTGAAAGCTGGATATTTCGTGCAGCATCACGCAACAGCGACGTCAGACCAGAAACGGCGTCGAATCAAGACGCGGACGCCATGATTTATGCCTCGTTAACGGGTCCATTTAGCAAAGTCATTAATGTGTCTGGTTTTCCAGAACTTACTGTCAAAACTAAGAAAAAAAATCAATAGTGGAATATTTTCACTTATGTCTGGAAAGACCTTGTTTCATGCAGGAGGGTTGGCTGGTGATAATTCATCTTGCTGAAGTTCATGTGCGGTGTGACGGACCAGCAGGGTGGGTCCTCTATAGGACACACTGTCCCCAGTGTCTGGTCTCCCTCAAAGCTGACCCTCGCATTCGCAGAAGTGTTTGCACAACTATTTTGCAGAAAAACGAGGCCCAAATGCTTGGATGGGCCGAGCCTGTGCACAGCTGCACGGGGCGAGTGGGCCTGATTTAGCTCTCTCATGCGATGTCTGCGGGGACCATCTGTGTTTGGTGTCAGGCAGCAGGAACTGATAGAGAGCAGGGCGTGAGTTCACACACCATCGTGTGCAGTGGAGCCCCCCCACCACCACTCCTCCCCAGGACAGAGCTGCCAAAGAGCTGGGATAGCAGGTCTTGGGTCGGGGGTCAGGGTAGGGGGCTGCACCGCTAAACACTGCCCCTTCCCGAGTAAACATGTATAAACTGTTTTCTGCGCAACATTGCTAACGTGATAAACAAAGCGGCTGCCCTTCGCAGAGCGGCGGCCCTCTGTTGTGGCGAGCCGCGGCCCCTCGGCGCGGAGCTGGGCGAGTCGTCTGGGTCTCGTCGGCCTCTCCTGTCACACATGGCAGGTGATCTGCCCTGACGTCACCACCCGCCATGTGCGTCACATCGCCATGGCGATGGGGGGCTGGGTGGCGTGGGGTTGATGCTTCTTGTCGTACTTGTGCCTTTTGAGGACATCGCCCTGGCAATCCTGATGTGCCCCCAGGGGTGCATGCGGGGGCGGGGCAACAAGGGCATTGGCCTTAGGTGAAAGCTGATTGGCCCCCAGAGTGGCCCCTTCCCTGACACTCACTGATTCAAAACATATCATTGGCTAATTATAAGGTCGGCCCCCTGCATGAATTACTGCCCCCCTTATGGCCCCTCACCTTGATTTGCCCCCTGTGTACCGCTTTGAAGATACTCAGCCAATACTCACCAAGACAGAAAACAGTATTATTCTGGACAACATTTTTCAAACTACCAGTTGGTAAACGTGGTACGTTAAGCATAAATCTGGGTTCTAATCCTCCGTGACTTTGAAATCATTAAGAATCCGTATGACGGCGATTCAAAGTCGGAAAAATATGCCAGCCACAAACACACACCAACTGAAAATATGAGTAATAATGTAGTATTGTGAAAGACATCCTTTTTTCCCCCGGTGTTTGTTTTGGAGAGAGCAGTCTTGTTGTGTGTGAGATCGCTGATATGCTACAGAACTCTCCAGAATCCACAGAGAAAAACATAAACTGTGGGATTTATGTGCAGGACCCTGCCAGCGAGGACGGGACCGCCGTCCACATCGAGCGGCACGTGAGACCACCTCTCCGAAGTGTTTATAGATTTCAGCCACTACTGTAACATAGCTTCACGCGTGCAGGAATCGTGCTTTATTGCTGTGAGTCTGACGTTGGCGGCGATAGCCGGCATCTCTGCCTTACGAGCTGGCCTCGGTTCTCTCGTGAGGCAGCAAGTGCCGTGGTCTCTGCCAACATCTGTCCGGCACATGACAATGCGAGGCATTTCAACACCTTCGGCCCTGAAAAGCCATAACAAAAGGCGAGAGAGAGAGAGCGAGAGCGAGAGAGCAGCAGTGAAACGGAAGAACCACTCAGAGCACACCGTGTCGTGCCGCAAACCCATCCAGAAACAACATCCTCTGCTGCTTGAAACATCCATCCACCCTTTAAAATATCTGTCTGCATTCTTTTTAAAAACTTTCTGGCTTTCTGTCGAGCTTCTAGCGAGTGCCAGCACGGCATGTCCTTGATGGTGCAGCGATATGACTTAGCACGGGGCGAGAGAGAGATCGGCCCAGTGGCAAGTGGAAAGGCAGTTCATGTCCCTCCTTTTCCAGTAAAAGGCTGGATCTAAACTTAGCCCAAATATGTGCAGCGTGAAGGTGAGAGATGCCTGGATTTTGGCGCGAGGAGTCGGTCTTTGCCACGGATGGTGGGGAGCCGGGGCCAGCGAGCCGACCGCCTCCACTTCGCTCACGTGATGCCACACGACTGGTCTACTGGAAACCCCTTGGTGGCAGGAACAAACCAGCCATTCTATGAAAGCTTCGTAGGCAGACTAGCTATTAAGAAGTGGTAAGTTATCAATGGGGATGGAGGAACTTTGCTGACCTACTAAGAGACCATTTTGCGATCGATCATTTTTATTGTGCGTATAATGTGCTACGCTTTCTGACTTTATTCCCTTCTTATAGATTCAGCTAAACTGATCCAACTGTGTTAACAGCGTAATTTACAGTCAACATCATCTGGAACCGCTGATGTCTGCGTCACTGATGGGCTACAGGCTGGAGCCCATGATTGTTATGGAGTCAGAAGCAGCCTGTCGCGCCTGATTGGCAGTTGCCCGGCAACACTGCTCAAAAAGCCGCCGTGTGTGTGTCATCACCTTTCCACTCTTCCTGCTCCTGCTCTTTATTTTAACCCCCCTTGTGAAAGATTAATATTAAGTTAGGTAAAGAAGCCATAGAAAAATCATTATGGGCCTTTACTCACATACAGTATATGTATCTAGATCAAGATCAATTGCTCATATCACCCAGGCTGTATGTAAATATATTTTCATTTTTACGTTTATTGCTTTACTACCCTCAAGGCTTTTCTCATAAGTTACTAAAGGTAGAGTATGTGGGAGTTTGAGGCCGCAGTGTATAGAAGCGTCCTCGCTGTCTCAAGGGGACAGTAACATCATCTTACCCCAACGGTGAATTATCGTTTTTGCATTTTTCTCCCAGGATATTTTGTTTGCAGGATCGGTGAGTGTGGAAGCGGATGGGCGCACAGATGTCGTGGAAACCATGCCGAGCCTTTTATTTATATTTACTGCTTTTTTTGTGAATTGTTAGTTCCTACCTCTGTTGTAGTGTCCTGGTTGATAGGAAAGGGTGTCTATTTCTGTAGCCCCATCTTATTTTCCTTTTGTCCCTTTTGGTAGGATGTTACCCCTGTAGCCGGAGGGGAATGGTAGGTTCCAATTAAAGGGTCGGGGACAAGGGTTTATAAGATGGTGGTAGGGTTAGTTTGTTTGGTGGGCCCATCTACCTGTGCACTCTAGGGGTTGGAGAGCCTCAGATGTGTGAGGACTAGAGACCACAGTTAAGCCTGTTGCACATACTTTCTTTTGTTTGATGGTTATTTATATTAGTTCATTTATGAGGTTTTTTTGTTTTTTCCTTTATTTTTCTTTTTTGTTTCTTGTGTGCTTGATGGGAGGAGTCAAAGCTTAAGATGGCGTGAAAATAAATCACCAATCCCAAATTTTATGGATGTTTTTTGTTGTCTTTTGCCCGACTCTGAGGCCTCTCGACACTTTACCCTTCGACAGGGAGGACGAGCATTTCATATGATTCAGCAGGGGAAGATAATGTGTGGGCCATTATCCACTTACCTGTTCATTACATTCCCGTGTGCTTTCTAGGAAAACCAGAGTCTTCCTTGAATGGTAACATCAGGGTGTCTCTTTTGGCAGTGAAGCGGATCTGCAGGGTGAGGAGAGAAGCTGGCATGATACTTGCTGTTGTGATGCAAAAATCCCATATCCGCCATTTGCACTTCAACCAAGGAGACCACCATAGATAGTTTCGACACGAGTGTTTATTTGTTGAAACAATTTAAATGAGTATGTGAACAGAGATTTTGGTGAAGCCCATCTCTTGGTCGTCGGTTCCATTGTCTCTGAAGCTGATAGATCTGGCTGGGCGACCAGGCAGGAGGCGAAGGAGCCAAACCCACGGACCAGGACGGGGAGCCGAAGGTGGTAGAGGGGAGGAGGCAGGCGAACCGAATAGCTGTGACGGCAAAGACGCGGGTTAGACTTACTCTTTATATAAAACCTGGACCGATGTGATTGGACACGCTGGTGTTCATTAGGTCTCCTTGATTGAACTTTCGTATTGACTTTCATAAGTACAGGTACACTGGCATGCTTCTTTTCACGTTTCCCATCATGCTCTCCTTTGAGGTATAAACACACAGTTGAGGGTGGAGTTTGGAGCCTGAATAGAGGGTCTGGCAATTTATCTGGTGTCCCTGGAGCTGATCAGGGGGGTCAAGGGCCCTGTTGAAGGGCCCAACGGAGATGGGACTCCAATGCCAAGAAACCAGTAACCTTCCGATCACAGGTACCAAGGCCTAATCCGCTCAGCCACACACCATAAAGCAGAGAGCACAGTCAGGCCAGACAGCTTCAAGGGACGGGCTATGGAGGCCGTTTCCCCGCAGGCATGGCGGTCTGCAAGACATTAGAACCAGAATTGGAAGCAGAAACCGAGAGCTTTCCTACAGCTCTCCAAAAACATGTAAGAGGAGGATATTCCTGTGATACTCAGTGATGGAAAAACTTCGCCATGCAAAGCAGCATGGGGCAGCTGGCAGGATGGCATAGCCCGCTTTTTCCCAAGCCGGCCCTCGGGGACCCACAGACGGTCCATGTTTTTGCTCCCTTTCAGCTTCCTGCCAGACAGTCCACTTTTTTGCTCCATACCGGAAGCTGGGAGGGAGCAAAACCGTGGCCCATCCTCAGGTCCTTCAGGTCCGGATTGGGAGAGGCTGCTCTCATTTGTGTTCCTGGGTGGGAAAGCGACGTGTGGTGGGGAATTCTCTGCCCTTCTCGCTACGGCTGTTCTGGGTGGCAAGCAAGAGACGTCTATTGAAATGGACGCGAGGAGAAAATACAAAGGCCCCATGGTCCGTGGGCGGCTACTCGGACCCTTCCGCCGCACGATCGCTCGGGGCCTCGCCGCCAAAGCCCGCCAGGCCGGCTTCTCTTTACGCCGTGCCAGCTGCTGTCAAAAACACCCCCCCTTCAGATTCTGCCAGATTTCGTGCCAGTCTGCCAGTCTACGGCCTGGGGTGCTGTGAAGTGCCACGTCTGAGCTGGACCAAGCAGGCAGGAAAAAAAATTAAAAATCACTTTAATCAATCCTTTAAATCATCTGAGGAGAACCGTCTATGACTGTGTGCGAATCGAGCAATTCCCAGAATGAAGTCCTGGGTGGGGTGTGTTGCTGGGCTTTATTATGGTTACACACACTCCCGCAGCAGTTAAAAGTTATATTTATATTGTTATATAGTTATAGTTATATTTGAGGTGTTCGGACATAACCCGTTTTGCCCACTGTTAATGGTTCATTCAGCAGGATCTACAGATATATCAACAACCTCTTTATTTACACGCTTGAAAATCCATTTGAGGAAAAGAGGAAAATGTTCCCTGCCGAGCCGCTCCACGCACACAAATGGGATAAAACGCCGGACTGGCACTACCCGCTGACCACGTCAGGCCACTTAACACAGAGACATACCTCTGTATGCGCAGACCGCATTGCATAGTAGAGCCCATTAGCATTTCCCAGCATGCTCCGCAAGCCTTGTAAATAGCCCGCGTCTTTGGTTAATGTAAATAGTTGTGTGTAATTAGCGTCTGTTGTGTTGTTATCATGCTGACACACAATGTCTTGTGTAGTGATGAATGTTATGTGTTGTACATAATGTGTGTGTTGCGCCTGCCGTGTGTTGTTGTGGCGGCCATTATGGCCAAGAGGGTGGGCAGAGAGTGCATGACCTGCCACTGGGTGATTGTGTTTGATCCACAGTTAAAGTGCATTTCTGCTTTCAATTAACCAGCTTGTCTTATTTCTGTCACTGTGGTGTCTGGGTTTACGGAGCGTACTGATTATTATAGATTGTAGCACACTGCGGTTTCAGCAATTAAACCAAGCTGGCACATAAATTAAGCTAAAATCCCTTCACAATTATTTGATTTTATTTCCTGTTTATTACCCAGAATTTCCTGGTCCATACAGTACTGGGAAAATGTTGAATGAAAAATTGCGTTGCTGTGATGGACTCTGCCCTGGCCGGGCCCTGGCCTGGAAGACAGTGGAGGGGGGGTTAGGAGGAGGCGAGGAGGCAAGCTGCCCCTCCATGCGAAGCCTTGCTAGCTAGAGAAGCGCAGCAAAGAGACACTCAGGATGTCTAAACCCTGGGAGAAGATGGGTCTCCATTGAGGGGACCTGTGACGTAGGGAACCTCTCATCCAGGGCTACTTTACCATCGCCATCAGAGCATGGGATGTGAGAACCATGTATGACATGGGGAAGTCGCTGCCAAGATGAAGACCTAGAACCATGGTAATGTGCGAAAAGTTCAGACAGTTCCGTTCAGGTGTGCACATCAAGCGAAATGAAAAAAGTCCCTTCTGATCATAAACTTAAAGCTCAATATTACTGAACTTGCATCCATCCATCCATCGGTGTTCCACCTTGTTTAATCATTACAGGGTCATGGGACATTTCAGTCTGCTGGCATATTAATTAACCATGAACTTTCCAGGTGTGGTGCTCGGTTCGGCAGGTTAGCCCCCTGTGTTTATAATCAGACGGTTGCTGGTGTGAATCCTGGCCTTGGTCCAATAGTAATGTGCCCCCTCACCCCCCCTTGCTAAAATGCTCTGGCGGAGCCAGATAAATGGCTGACGCTGTTTTTGGGCCCCAAGCTTTGCTCTCAACAGTTTCTGTCTCAAGGGAGAGCAAGATGACGTGTGTGAGAAGAAGCGTCCCAGTGTACTTGTGCAAAGTGTCTATTATTCTTGTTCAGGGACCGTTAGCTCAGTTCTGCACTTCTGGCTCAGATGCCGGGAGACATGGGGACGGAACCAGCATTTGGGTTAAAATAAATCGAGATCTTGGCTCTAAAGCTGCTCAGGCAGACGTGTAGAGCAGATTACTGTGACAGCTAGCCAGCAGATTGGGTTTTCACCTTAGGCCTGATCACCATGCAGCAGGCTGCTGTTCTGGGGTCAGTGGGTTCTCCTGCTCCTCCGCTGCACTCAGCAGCCTTGTGGAACAGCTTGTGCTTTTAGCTCCACCACTACTTTGGTGTTATTTTAGCCTCGCCGAATATCTGCGTCCTCCTTCCACACGAGACCACATGGGGTTTTATACAGTTTCTTGGCCACTGGGGGCAGGGGGCTTCCCAGTGCGTTATCCTCTCGGGTTTCTGCTGGGGCTTATCGCGGCAAGCCATCTCCGCTCGCCGTACAAACGGCGGCCGGCGAGCCAAGCCGCGGAAAGGCAGAAGAATTAAACGCTGATTTAAATTAAGAAGGAAAACTAGTGTTATGCTTGGGTTATGAGGGTGGGGGGTGGGAGAGAGAGAGACAAGCTAGGCTTTCAACGTGGCGCTTTGAGCATGCGGAGCAGCTAGCGGCCCCCGTCACCAGCAGGACCCAGGCAGCTGTCAGCCATGTGAAAAGAAGTTTGAAAAAAAAAACTAAGCTTCACTGTAGCCCAGAATGTTGCTGTTAAATGACTGAACCAACTAAAGTAAAAGCTGAAGATATGGCTGGAAGCTCGTCTTCACATGTTCTTGTGTCCGACCTTCAACGTATCCACCGGTCACCGATAAATTAATAAATAAATCACTGAATCAGATTTTATTCTGCAAAGTGCATTTTCATAAGAAGGTTCCTGGCGAAACACATCGCGGCTATTTACAGAAACAACTGAACGGAAAAACTAAACAGAAACAGGCCCAGATGCCAATATTGGACAAACTGAACCGAGCGATTGAGTAATACCCTTGGAAAATAGAAAAAGATGAGAGGCAGAGGATGTACACAATCGCAGGGGGCCCTGAGGGAGTTAACAGGGGAACCAGGCATGATACAGCTGACTGGGCTGATCACATGCGATGTTAAACTGGCAGCAAATGCAGATTTCTGTGCTGCATCGGGACAGTGTTTTGACACCACATGAAAAACACCAGGTTGTAGATTCATCATTTTATCATGGTTCTTGTCAATGATTTCATATTTAGTCTAAAGTGTCAATGATATGTGTTGACTTAAATTGACTTGGCGTAACTCACACTTATCTAATAATTTTGAGTCGCTGAATTTCCCATGAATTAATTTTGCATTCTGGTGACTGGGTGTCATTTTTCTTTTTCGTCGTTTGAATAAACATAATAATTGAATTGACATGAAGATACCTCAATTAGCCTAAATGTTAAATGAGCTAGACGTATGACCAGTAGGTTCCAGTTCAAGTTTTGTGTGGAGTCCTGTTGTTTTAACCACGAGTAAAATGCTCCAATAGAACCGTTTTAATACATTTCCAGATGCAGAACTGTAAGTTATGTAAACTGCTTTGGATAAAAGCGTCTGGTAAGAAACCAAAAAGTGTAATATAACTAGATGTATTCTCGTGCATGTAATATGGGAAAGTCAACTCATTGCACCCTAAAAAAAAGCACAAATTGCACAGTTAAGGGACTGGGGGGGGGGGGGGGGAGTTTGATGTATCAGGTCTGCACATGTAATGCAGCCGAACACCAACACCAATCCGCATTTCAACTGTTGTGGTCTTCAAGCACAATACCTTACTGCTGACATACACAGACATCAAGCTGCTGATTCCTGCTGATACGTTTCAGTGTGGTCATGTAGCCGAATCAGGGAGAATCGGTCACTTGATTGGCTTGCTGAGTATCTGTCAAGGAGTTTCTACCATTTAAGTCACATTCATGTGTGTTAGTTCAAGGAATCTGTAATGCTGAAACCAAAGAGTTTTTGTGACATTGTTGCTTTGTGAAACAAACAAAATCCTTAATCCTTAATTCCAGTACAGGGTCACTGGGGGATAGGGGGGATACTGGTCCAATACAGGAGACATACATGGACATCAGTCACACACACAGTCACAGGCTTCAGGTAACTCAAACACCCCAGTTAGCTTAAGTGCATGTCTTTGTACTCCAAGGAAACTACCACAACATTGTGAGAATATGGAGATTCCATTATTTCAGAGTAGAGGCAGTATTCGAACCTCCCACTCAGGATGTGTGACACCATGGGGCCACACCTGTTTCAATAAATAGTTGATAAAGTAGCGAGATTTATGGAACAAACAATGTAGGATTGAACTTAGATTAATCGGTGGAGTGATGGCTCTGAGGCTACGGATCTGTGTCCGCAACTGGAAGGTTGCTGGTTCAAATCCTGTGAATATACGGGGTAATGCAAGGCCCTTAACCTGCTATTGCTTCATCTTGGGAATGACGTTAATCTGCATCCAGCCCTATAAAGAGGTCCTCCAATTTACAGGGAATAACTTGCCGTTGGTGGCAGGATTGGCACACCAGCCCCTGGAAAAAAAACTCACTCTGGTCCATTCGGGCTGGTGTGGTGCTGAGGTGTCACCCGCCACATGGCTGCACTCAGGATCTCATCCCTGAGGTGGTTTGTCTTGTGGTGGGTGTGGCAACACATTGTATCAGTGCATGATCCTTACCTCCCTCTCTCTCTTTGATTAATCAAGCAGCAAATTATAAGGGAATAAAAGCTGAAAGAAGTCTGAGTCTTCAGAGGATGCAGTTATTTACTATAATTACCATTTTATACCTCAGGTGAGTAATAGAACATGGTTAAAACCTTTTTGGGATTTAATGAATAAAGATACACAGTCTACATCCATTATTCAGTCGACACAAAGACAAATGTACGGACAGCTGGCTAAGTCTCAGTGATCATGTGTCATTACAAAGTCCATCTTTGACTCTTGTTTCACAAAATGCTGTGGGATCAATAACATTGATTTAGTGATTAATTAATGAGCTGTTCACTATTTTACAAGAGAGCATATGGTACCTTTTATTAGATCCCTGCCCTTTTCATTAAAGACAAAATCAGTGGATTTCGGATATTTTGGGGAAACGTAAGTATGAGGAATACAGGTGGACAGTTATGGCAGAAAACATGCTTGGCATAGACTGTTATCAGCTCCAAGCTCATTTTAAGGGAAAGATACTGTATCATGCGTTCAAGGTTTCCCACTTGTGTGCGAGTGTGTGTGTTTGTGTATGTCTGTCTGTGTGTGTGTTCTGTATGTGTTTTTGTGTATGTCTGTCTGTGTGTGTGTTCTGTGTGTGTTTTTGTGTATGTCTGTCTGTGCGTGTGTTTTAAACTTTCACTTCTAAGGTATTTCATAAATAGTGCATTGCTAATTCTCAATATTTTCTGACATGTCAAACTATGTTAGTTGTCAAGCAGCTTTTTGGTACCATGTCTGGAAGAGATTATCCTTTGTCACAATACAATAAATGATGAAATGCTTAAAACCTGTTTCCCTCATTGCTACACCAAGTGTCTTCAAACACACACACACACACACAGAGTGTAATTATATCTTTGTGGGGACTCTCGATTCATTGCTACAGGGAAAACTCTAATCCCAACATGACAACCTTAACCCCTACCCAGCACTAACCTTATTCCATAGGTTGTGGGGACCTGAAATATGGTCCCCACAACATCAAAATGCCAGGTTTGGTATTTTGGTCATCTGGTCCCCACAATGTAATATAAACATAATCCACAGACACACAAACATGCACACTCATCCTGTATACAGGGTTCCCCAGTTCTGGTCAGTTTTCAGATCCCCCTACTCAAACACACCTTATTAAGCTCACCAGATAATTGCCAGGTTTAGTAGGCGTATCTGAGCAGGGAAGTCAGCATACTGTGTTGACAACATTGCTTGGTGGTATTTCCCAGTGCAATGTCTACCTTGTGGGTCACATGACTGCATTAATGCCAGGAAACACAGATCATGACTTGGGGTGCAGCCAGGGCAAGACAAGAGACCGATCTCATGTGCTGAGCCCGAAAATAGCTTAGAAATCACCATATTTACATTCCCACTGCTATGGACCTATCCTGACCGGGGTGTCCCAAACCTTGTGCTTTCTAGGATCTTGTACTAGCTAAGCAGTTGGAAGATGGATATATTTACATCCTGTTCTGCTTAGAATCATAATGTCATGATAACAGTGGTTTAACATCATAGTAATTTCATTTTGAAGAGGGGGAAAGGAAAGCCAGACTGTCTTCAAGTCCACTCAGGGCGCTTTTCAGTAAAAATGCTGCCCTTATCAAGTAAGAGAAGCTGCTCTTCAGGCTGCTGTAGGTCTCTCATCACTCTACAGCCTCTTCATCCTCTGCTTAATGGCGTAACCTGACAAGCATCCTGTCGCCAAGTTCAGCCACCAGCAGGGGAAGGCGGTGGGGGTGGAATCTTGGGCTGGAAACCGTTTTTTCCAGGATAAATTTTTCCATTTCATATTGCATTTTTTTTTTTTGCTATTATTGTTATTATTTTTTAGAAGGAAAAATGCAAACCACCTGGCGAAGACGCCTGCAGAGAGTCTGCAGACTGATACTCCGCCGCTCCCGCGACTCCCATGACGACCGGGGGCCCCTCTGCCGTGCACCATCCACGACTAATCATTCACAATCCGCTGCTAATAAATGCCGTATGTTTTTCCAGGGCCTGAACTGAGGACAGGATCCTGCGGTCTGTGTGGCCTAATTTTACCACAATAATACCCTCAATCAAGAAACAAGTAAATAGAGGCAAAGCCCTGGGACCGACGCGCGATGATTATTAGGCAACGTTATGTCATACATAACATACAGGTCTGTGTCACTATTTAGCAGGAAAATGTGATAAAGTGGTGATATATGACATAACATGCCAAGTCTAATTCTGCAGAGTAGTTGTGATGTCTTCTGATTCATTATGCTCTACAGTACATTATGATATACAGCAAGGACTCTGAAACTTTTTGATCAAAGGTTCACATCAGATTTGTGTTCAAATTCAGAGGTCGGGAATAATTTTCAATAACAAAACAGCATTTCATGAACTTTAATGAATAAAGAATAACTCTCTATATTACATATCGATATATAGCAATAGAGGGAGCTTAATGTAAAGACTTAACACTTGCTGATGCTTTTGGCACATTGACCTTTTTTATGGTACCCATTTTGATTCATAAGGTGCATTACCGGTTGGGTCCGGTACTTTGTGAACATATCTACAATATCAACGTTACAGAATTTCAGCTCTTTGGGAACTGAATACAAATATTTACTTGTATTGCTCATTGAATAACTGAACATCAAAAGGACGTTTAAAGCTGGACAAAGCCAACCACAGGCAACAGACTCTAAATGCAAATAAAATGCTTTGTTCGCCTCATTATTATGGTCATTCATTGCACGCGGCACGATCATGTGATCAGGGTGACAGCGATATGGTAGCACTGCAATGGGGAAACACAAAAATATCCCAAAACCGTAGATGCACTTAGCTGGTCAGAGGAGAACCTGGGCTCTGTAAACACTCACAAGTATCAGTGGTCTTCAAGCCGATAAGTTAAAACAAATCAGTACCTTGGTGTTCTAAATGAAAATGGTGAACCTGGTGTATGCAAAGGATTTTGGGTAACACGGGGAGAACATGCATGTAAAAAGCTGTGTTATTTGTCAGGGATCCGGGCAGCTCGGGCACGGGAACGTGGCATAGTGCCCACTGAAAAAGGGCGGACGACCCACTTGCGGCTCCAGGAACAGAAAAGGGGTTTATTAAAGAAAACAGAAAACGCTACAAACGACTAACCAAAAACAAAGGACCACGAGGGGTCGAAAACTAAAAAGGGTTTAATTAACAAAACTAAATAACAAAACCCGAATACATATTGAACACTGAAAATCTCAAAACCATTACAATACATACAGAACACATCATAGACAACAACAATGAACCACTGGAACTTTAGCAGGAACTAAAATACTAAAGGGGTAACGAGACTAACACAGGACAGGTGAGACTAATTAACAAAGACCAGGGAAACAGGGCACAGGTGAAACTAATAAACTCAAAGGAACTAAAAACAGGGAAACTAAGAACTAACCAAGGAAACATAAACCAACACTAGGGAACTAAACAGGTAAAGACACAAGCAGGGGCACAAGGAACAAAACCAAAACCAACTACAAAATCAGACACAAGGACTAACAAAACTCAAATGAAACACTAGGGAGCAAAATACAAAAACAGAGAAGGCAGGATTCAAACACAGGACAGAAGGGAACACAGACAACCACATGCTCAACACATTGAGCCACATGACCAGACAGGCGACCAGCGAGAACAAAGACTAACATAAAGAACGGGATGACCAGCAACACCTGCTGGTCAAACAGGGAAGGGACACGGAAGGACCACAGCAGGGGCTGACCCTGACAGTTATTCCCCTATATTCATCATATACTGTAGTCTCATCACATCATACTTCATCATCAAATGAGGGTTTGATATGACATGCAAAAAGATGAATTTTTTCTTGCTACAAAAGAACAATCATAGGAATGTCCACTTTTAATTAAGCCAGGCTGGAGTATTTTTTGCTACAAAGGAACAGCCATAGAAATGTCCACTTTTAATTAAGTCAGGCTGGCTTTGAATCCGTGCTAAAATTCCAATGATAATTCTTTAATATTTCTAAAGCATTCAGTGTCGAGGATGTTTCTGTTAATCATAAAGCTTTTGTGAATGTATTAGTTTGCTCAGAAGTCCCGAGTTCCATCCTGTTTTTGATGATCTTTTCATTGGCCCTAAATTTATTTATGATCTGAAGACTGTGTTTACTTTGTCCAGACACGATGATCTTTTTTGATGTCGTGTTGTGTCTTTAAAGCCAGTCCATGTTATTACTGTTATTAATTATGGCTGAAGGCAGTGACAGTGGAGATCATGCAGAATCCATTTGATGCGACACAAGCACCCCACAGCTGCAGCAGAGCGAAGTCAAGCATGCCATAATGCATAAACACCACTGCTCTGCATTCCGGCGCAGCGAGACCGAAAGTCCGTTAACACATTAAAAATCCGTTAGCAGCATGTAACATTTAAGACTAGTGATATTTTATATCACGACCATGCCAAAGCTGCTTAATTTGTTTGGTTTGGTTTATTGTAATGCTTATTTTATTTTGCTTTTAGAATGGCATTTTGCTGTCAAAATAGTTTAGTCTAGCAGTGAGTGAACTTTTTTAGTTAATTTCGGTGACACACCTTTGTTACAGTGATTGAGTCGCCCATGCTTTTAGTTTTCCTGTAAATGTTGACCTTGAGTTTCGCCTGTCACTGTAACGGAAGTCTATTTCCCGAAGAAGTTGCTTTAAATGCAGTTAACACACATAACCAACATGCGACACGCGTGCAGTTATTGTGTCCTCTCCGTACCAACATGCGACACGCGTGCAGTTATTGTGTCCTCTCCATAGTGACATGCGACACGTGTGCAGTTAGTGTGTCCTCTCTGTACCAACATGTGACACGTGTGCAGTTAGTGTGTCCTCTCCTTACCAACATGCGACACGTGTGCAGTTAGTGTGTCCTCTCCGTACCAACATGTGACATGTGTGCAGTTAGTGTGTCCTCTCCATAGTGACATGCGACACGTGTGCAGTTAGTGTGTCCTCTCTGTACCAACATGTGACACGTGTGCAGTTAGTGTGTCCTCTCCATAGTGACATGCGACACGTGTGCAGTTAGTGTGTCCTCTCTGTACCAACATGTGACACGTGTGCAGTTAGTGTGTCCTCTCCTTACCAACATGCGACATGTGTGCAGTTAGTGTGTCCTCTCCGTAGTGACATGCGACACGTGTGCAGTTAGTGTGTCCTCTCCGTAGTGACATGCGACACGTGTGCAGTTAGTGTGTCCTCTCCGTAGTGACATGTGACACGTGTGCAGTTAGTGTGTCCTCTCCGTAGTGACATGCGACACGTGTGCAGTTAGTGTGTCCTCTCCGTAGTGACATGCAACACGTGTGCAGTTAGTGTGTCCTCTCCGTACCAACATGCGACATGTGTGCAGTTAGTGTGTCCTCTCCGTAGTGACATGCGACACGTGTGCAGTTAGTGTGTCCTCTCCGTAGTGACATGCGACACGTGTGCAGTTAGTGTGTCCTCTCCATAGTGACATGCGACACGTGTGCAGTTAGTGTGTCCTCTCCGTAGTGACATGCGACACGTGTGCAGTTAGTGTGTCCTCTCCGTAGTGACATGCGACACGTGTGCAGTTAGTGTGTCCTCTCCGTACCAACATGCGACATGTGTGCAGTTAGTGTGTCCTCTCCGTAGTGACATGCGACACGTGTGCAGTTAGTGTGTCCTCTCCGTAGTGACATGCGACACGTGTGCAGTTAGTGTGTCCTCTCCGTAGTGACATGCGACATGTGTGCAGTTAGTGTGTCCTCTCCGTAGTGACATGCGACACATGTGCAGTTAGTGTGTCCTCTCCGTACCAACATGCGACACGTGTGCAGTTAGTGTGTCCTCTCCGTAGTGACATGCGACATGTGTGCAGTTAGTGTGTCCTCTCCGTAGTGACATGCGACACGTGTGCAGTTAGTGTGTCCTCTCCGTAGTGACATGCGACACGTGTGCAGTTAGTGTGTCCTCTCCGTAGTGACAGGTTCTGGGACTTTAGCCATGGTGACGGACCTGTTATGTCTTACGGTGCTGAATGCGTTCAGCTTGTCAGTGCAGCACTGCCGGCTTCGGACCCGGTATTTTTGGAGGACTTTGTGCAGTTTCCTTTCTTTCTTTCTTTCTTTCTTTCTTTCTTTCTAGCTTTCTTTCTTTCCTCTTGGGTGGTTGATTTTTCTGGCTTCATTTCCTCTCAACAGAATTCCCCATTCCCCCTTTTCAAAGCCTAGCTGGTGGGGCATGAGGCCACTTACACTGCAAAAAGAGGCCTTTGCCCTTTTATCACATGTTCAAAGGTAGCCTGCTTCTGTTAAATGGGGTTAACTATAAGCTTAGCATAAGATATTAGCCTGCTGTAGAAATGCGGAGCCCTGTTTTACTTACAATTACTTTATAATGTGACTGTTTGACTAGAGCCATTAGGTAACACTGTTATCTTTTCCCAAAACCAAACCTAAGAAGAATTCTTCAAATCCGTAAAATATGTGCCAGACCAGAGCATACATAATATTTTATATGCATCAGTCTGATCTGAGATATCGGAATTAGCTTTTTCATGTATAAATGAGCTCTGAATCACACAAATTACCGTTTTAGCTGCAGATGTGTCTGACGGTAGTTACCATAGCTACCATGTTATCGAACATAATTTGAGCTCCTGAAATTATTCCAGCAAACTTCCTTTTATCAGCTATTGTTGGCGTTTCGTGCGAATCATGAAAGTGATGGGGAGCCTTTTCGCCAATGCCTTTTTCAGCATGGAGACTGATAAGTACTGGCAGGAAGGGGTGGAGACCAGCTTGATGTCTTGGTCCAAGTTGATAGTCTGGTCTAGACCAGACCTGACATCAAAGGAATGAGCATGGTTTTAATATAGCAGCAGAAGGCCGCCCTTGCAGCCACATTTGGCCGTCAGGCGTAGCCGTTACGCACATCCATCCGTCTTCCATTGCTTCTTAGCGAACTCAAACTCGCCGTGATGCTGGCAGTAAAGGGTAACGGGCACCCTGGCAGAAACGCCCACTCAGCACGGGACGGGCACTTTAAGGGTAAATTACAAACAGCACTAACAGACACAGACAGCTTGACTGTGAGAAGAAAAGCAGAAGATGTGGAGGAACCTGCACACGTCATGCAAAGAGCTACGGTTGGGAGAGACCCTGATGACCCTGGTGGCACGATGCCACACGGTTACCCAGTGAGCCCCCAGTGAGCCCCCAGGACCACTCTGCTTTAGGCCTCCCTGTAAATCCACTGGAGCAGTCAGGACAGACCGGGCTCCATTACCAGGCGTGCCACGCCGATGCATATATGTCACTGTTTCATAGACTTGGAAGCTTTATAGATGCATATTTCTGCTGAAAGTGAATGTCAGTGTCAGAACGGCGAGTTCCTGAGCGCCTGCTTTATGGGGGAGATTGATGTGGCACCACCAACCGAATCAAATGCCCTGAGCTTATTCTTCTGATCAAAAAGGGCTTTGAAAAATGCCCGCCCCCCCCCCCCCCATCATGATTCATCAAACCGGCTCCCCAAGCTGACAGGATTCAGACCTTTATTTTTATTTTTTTTGGGGGGTGATGAAACTCGCAGTGTAAGTTGAAGTTCCTTCCTTGGTACGTAGCTAATTTCTCCTCACCCGTTAATGACCCCCCCCATCCCCACCCCAGCCCTGCTCTTTATTCCTGGTACATGGGCTCTCTGGTCTGCGTCATGCGTGTTGATGGCTCTGTAGCAGTCGGCCAAGAAGCGGAGCCCCAAAGCCCGGCGTCTGTGAGGTGCCTCCTGCATGCTGAGTGGACGTCCAGGGGAGAAGCTGAGGGACTTGCACATTACTTGGGCCGCGAGTGCCTTATCTTAGCAACAGCTTTGTCTTTGACAAAATTACACCACTCTAGAACTTTCCATGAATAAAACATAAGGTACAGAAGGTGCTGGATGCATCGGCACATTATTTACAGACTCTGCGTTATATAACCTAGCGACAAAAAGGACTCAATTATCAGGCTGAACTGATGCCAGCTTGGTGCAGAAACAAGTTGTACCTAACAGTGTTTAAGGCATTTCTGCCCACGGTGGTGCCTGGTTCTGCCACCCCAGAGGCCTACATCAGCTGGATGAATCGAGATTAAGCTGAAAATTAGTTGTTTTTTTTCTTTTTTTAAACGCCCGGCATGCCTTTCTCCTTAACAGCTCACAGCAGAAACACACACTTCTCCTCAGTAGGGCCCCGACGCCAAACGCAGGCCAAAAATGAAGAACTTCTGTTTTCTCACGGCCCGTAGTTTCTGATGCCGGCTCTTTACCGCAGTCGTCCGCTTAGATTACAAAGCAAATCCGCCGCACGGCCGCCCCGTGTGACACTCCTTCCAGCGTGCGCTGTATGTGCTCCGGAATAACAGAAAATCGAGAGCATGTTTAAAAAAAGAGACACAGTTTCCATGACGTCCTTAATACCGTGAAGCGTTCGTCACCTGTGGGTTCGTACGTCGGGCCGCTGGCCGAAGCCAATGGTTTGCATTTTGTGGCTCCACGATGGGTACTGGTCATGGGTTCTCCTCATCTGCATCGTGGGGTCTTTTTATCGGGGGGGGGGGGTGGAGAACAGTTTCCTTTCCATAGGGTTTGTTTTTATAGCCTTTATGGGGTCATTTGGAAGACTTGTAACAGTGTTCTACAGGTATAACAATACAATACACTCCTACCTTGGAGTTCAATGTCGGGGAGAGAGTTTTTGGGCCCTGTGAAAATATTTTGAGGGGTAATATGATGGGGGGAAATTGTCTGAAAACAAATAGAAACAATATGTTTTGGGGTTTACTGGAATGCTTTTCAAACCAGACAACGCATGCAAAGCCTCTATGAGCGGTACTTTTGAGAGCAAAAAAATTGACTATGTCTGAAACGAAACTGGGGGTGGTGGTCGGGGGGGGGGTACGTTAACTAATGGAAATCTTTCGACGTGTATTACTTGATATGTGCAGAACCAGAAGAGAATGGAAGACAGCAAGTCAGTGCGTGAGACAAAGCCGTAATGGGGTTAAATGAATGAAGTGGCATTTTCGTTCAGGGAATATAATCCTTGGAGCGTAGCCGTGGGAAGCTGGAAACTTCAGTGAACCTGCAATTGTCAGATTAGAGTCAGAGTTTTGATTACTTACGAACAGCACCAGACAGCAAAAGTAAAGAAAAAAAACAATAGACTGAAAAAGAAGGCACTGTGCATCGCAATTCATTCAACATGAACCCTCACATTAAGAACATGCCTGACTAGATAACTAAAATGCCAAGAATATCGTTAAACTGATGGCGATCAACTCAAACGGCTAAAGAAGTAGCTAAATGAGTGCCGCTCAGACCCAGCTGCGGCCCATTAGCAGGACGAGTCGTGCTTAATAGCCAGATAACGATATCCCGATTCGCCGACCGGGCATTAAACCATGAAGTGATTCATGGTCGGATAACCGCTTCCTGATTCGCCGACCAGACAGCAAGATGTAAACCCCAAGGTCGCAGTGAAAACAAAAACCACGCTGGTCATCGTCAGACTATCGACCGCATTATCGGAGGTGTCACCGTTCCCCCGTCTTTGCAATTCTGTTTCCTGCCCCCAAAAGCCATCTTTGCCACTATGGGACGCCAACTCCCCAGCAGAGATCTAGTCACATTCAAGTCAGACTGATCCTTCATTTCATTATTCTCAAGCTCCCAAAATTGTCACTATAAAACTGATTATAGAAGGCCCTCTACTGGAAGGAATGCACGTCTTATCAATCTGAACCTTTTTTTTAAGAGATTGGAAAGTCTCTTTTAAAAAGTTTTTAATAGCCATCATTGTCTTTTCAATTCCTCTGTTAAAGATTTCAGCTGGATTACCTTCTTAAAAATATATTTACATCCTGATTCATGAATACATGCACATTCATATATTTTAAGAAGCAGTTTATTAAGGTCACTAATCATGATTATTTTTTATAAAAAGCACATTACCACTATAGAGTCATATACAATGAACAGACGTAGAGGATGAATTGACACGAGATCTTTGTACTGAAAGATCCAATTTCCTCCACATTTTCATTCCAATCCCAGCATGCTTTGCTTCCTCTGGGCAGCTTTGCACATTTATTCGTCTGAACCAGCATCCCTACAGCAGCCCACCAATTGTTTCTTCCTGATGTTTGTTATGGTTGTTTATTTCACAGAACATTTACCTTTCCGAGCAAAATCATAATCACTATAATAAAGTGTGTGACGGTAATAATTACCTATAGACCTGCAAACTCTTTCCTGAAAGCAATGATTACATTTAAGCAGTGTTGTGTATACATTACCTTTGCAGACAGTAACAGCTGAAAATTTGAACATAGCGTAACATATATACAGGATAACTTGTGATGCACAGGGAATGTATGACCCAACGTTGCTGTGTGTGAGGTTTCCTTACTATTGAAAATTACAAGTTTAATACATTTCGTTCTTTAGGGCTAGAAGCAGTCGATAATTAACGTTCCCCCCGCTGTTTACAGTCAATTATTTAACACGGTGGTTTTGAGCTGGTGATTATGCTGTCGCTTGTCTTGTAATAAAGAAATCTCTTTCTCAAAGACCCGTGTGAGGGAGATCTCTCAAGACCGGACCTAGTTATTAAGGCCGAGACAGAAAATGTCCGCTGTTTATACCTCAAGCGTGGGATTGTACTGGCACATGAAGTAACAGCGAGTGTAACCAGACATTGTGATGCACTGCAAACTTTCATGAGTTTCCAATGAACCCAAATTCCTCCTGAGATACAGCAGCACGTGGTCTGACGACAGTTGAATTTTAGTTCACTTTGGGTGTTTCTCAATATGCCTGTTTGACAGTACTTGTGTCATTTTACGTCATCTTCCATTGCGAATGATGAGAAGTACAGAGGATTGAAAAAAAAAAAAACCCAGATGTTGTTCCTGCCCAACCCCAAGTATCAAGGGTGCATCAGTTATATCCTCACCAAATGAGAACAATCCCATAATTCATTGCCCCCCAAGTTCATTCTACTCTTGCCAAGACCACAGGTATGATCTTTGAGCTCTTGGTATTGATAAACGCTCTTTGACTATGGGGTGTTTGTACTGAAGACTACGGAGTCAGAGCTCACAGACTCACTCTGAAACAGTTTCTACCCCCAGACAGAAAGGATAATCAACAGCTAATAATTCAATTAGTATGGACAATCTGCACATTTTTATTTTTCATATATATTGTATTTACTATTTCATTAATCTATTTTCTTTTCTACATATTACTATTACGTACTATAGAGAGCTCTCAGGGAAACTTATTTCACTGCTTGCGGTGTGCATTTGGCAAATAATGTTTGATTTGATCTGAAGACTAAAATAAAACAATCAACACCCCTCTGACTGGCAGCCATGATGTCAGTGTCCCTGAGATGACGTGAGACGAGCTCCTGAGCTACGATCCCAGTGCAAATTCCTCGGAAAACTCAAGCATCCGCCTCCCTGTCCAAATCGGTCACCCTCAATCCTTTGTACCCAGTTCACTCCACTCGTATTTCAAGTCTGATAAAATGCACAAAAGTTTAATGGCAGCGCTACACGTCTGTCAGCTAATATAAAACTAGCGGGCTGCTTTCCTGCCACACGCAAGCCCAAAGAGGCATGTAACTTCGCTTTCGGTTGCCAGCGTGCAATTACTCCCAGTTTTCAGATCTGCGCATTTCCTTTTTTATACATCCGTCTCTTCCTCTGAGAGAAGGTTTTTGGCATGAAAGGCCAGGCTGTACTGGAGAGGACACCACGCTGGACGCAGAAATCCCTCTGTGCTGCCAGAAGGTGACCACAAAAAGCACCGAATACCGGGGTCAAGACCCACGACTCATGAGGCTAAATTCAAGCGAGATCCAAAGACCAAAGCTGCCATTTTCTTCTTTATTATTTATTTATAACTTATTATTTATTATTTTTTGTTGGGGCTTTTTTCCCCCATTGCTACAGCCCAGCAAAGTGCTATTTTAAAAAACCACAGCTGTTCTCAAAAAAAAAACGAAAAATGAAGAAAGAAGTTCATTGGAATCCTGCTAAACATCAGGACACGCTCCTTTGAATTTATGTATTCCTGATAGGTTATTAAACTGCATTTCATTGGTCAGAGAGAATCATTCTGACGAATCGTACGCTGAGGGTCTCCCTGACCTGCTGGCACTTCGCCTCGGGACGTTCGGGACGCCCAAGTAGCTGCGCGGTGACGGAAATGGCACACCCAATACCACGGTTACCGAAAAGTCTCTGCTGAACGCGTGATGCACCCCTCTGCCCTAAACCCGTACGCAAAAATGGGAGGAAAGGAAGACGTTAAAGCCAAGAAACCACGGGCAGCCACTTGAAAATGTTTCGGCTCGACTGGCCGCGTGGCTCCGCAAATATGAAATTTCGTAGGCTCCCCTCACACAGACCGCATATTTCGGAGGCTGAGCTCGGTGGCCTGGGCCACGGATCTCCGGCAATTGCTCCATATGAGAAGCGGACTGGCTTTTAGGTTATCGTGCAGGCGAAAGTACCGGATCGTCCGGCTCACCGATCCAAGCCGAGCGTCACACGGCCAGGAACCCGAAGGAATGTCCACCTCCGAAAGGAGCGTTGTTTCCCGACTCCACGGGTTAGTAGAACTACACAATAATTTTTTTTATATGGGGGAGTTCCTCAAACATGTCCTGCATGCGCTGCCTTCGGATGGAGCTGTCGCACAGGACTGGGACAGATGCCTGGCTGGGATGATAGAACGTCGTGATATATCGTCCATCTCCCAAACGCTCCTGGTCAGGCTAGCTGGGAGGGTGGGGCGGAGCCTATGGAACTGTATGTGTGCCACATGAATAGAACGAGAAAATAAATGAAGAGATACATAAAAGAGCGAGTGTCCTCCCCTCATGTTCCCAACATCTGGATCTGTGGAAGCCTGGGAAACCGCGAGGGGGTCGGCTGAGATACCAGGCCACAGAAGTCTACTGCGTGCACAGAAGATTCTCCTCCCACCCCCCCCCCCCCCCCCCATCACATCAAACTCCTCACACTGGACTTGTTTCTTTATTGGATTCAGTATCACTATAGCTAACAAAACAAGACTAAAGTATGTTGAACAGTATGAAGGTTACATGAGATCATTCACCAGGAAAAAACCTTTTTGAAATTGTTATTGACTGTCATTTTTGTTATCTTCACCTATAAATCCTTTTAACGTTTTAACACAATATTTCAAATACTGGGCCAAGTCTGAAAATGAGATAAATGGAGGGGCAATTGTGACATGAGACCACTGACAATCTGTTTGCACATCACAATTGCATATTTCGTGAGATGTAGTTATGTACTATATGTATGGATATATTTTGTCAGTATTGTATCTGTGTCACTTTTCTGTACTGTGCTACTGAAATTTACACAAACCACTGTAACTATCATACCTTGCATTTACTCCTCTCCGTTTGTGTATCCTGTGTCTTCTATGTATCTCTGTCTGTAATTTACGTTTACGGCATTTGGCAGATGCCTTTAGCCAGAGCAACTTAGATAAGTGCTTAGGACTCATCAGTGAATACATTATGATACTGGTTCAATAGAACCTGACTAAGAATACTATCACTCTAAAAAACTCTGTTGGCAAGTAATACACTTTTTTTATAATAATGAGTATAATCCTGGAAGTGCTAATCCAAGTACTTCCAAAAAAAGGCAGGTTTTTGGTCATCGCTTGAAGGCATCCAGTGACTGATATCTGATATCTAGGGGAAGTTCATTCCACCACATAGGCGTCAAAACAGAGAAGAGTCTAGATGCATGTTTTCCTTGGGCCTTGAGAGACGGTGGGACCAGTCGAGCGTTACTGGAGGATCAGACAGAGCGTGGTGCAGTGTGGGGTGTGGTAAGTTCTTTTAATGAGGTTTGTGCTGGAACATTTTTGGCTTTGTAGGCGAGCACCAGTGGTTTGATTCTGATGCAGGCAGCTAGAGGAAGTCAGGAATTGTTAATTGTCTTTTGTCGTGTCTCTAACAGTAGCAAACTGTCAAAAAAAAAATTCCACCAGCCTTGGTTGTGTGGCAGAGAAATGATTCTGACGCCCGAGTGCTTGTATTGTAACCATTTTTGTGTCTTTCGGTCAGGATAATGGTCAGAACTTTTAAACCATACATGACTTAATCATACCTCTCAGGAAATTAGCCATTTCCATCCCATTACATCTGAAACTTAACACCCAGCGCAGCTATATAGCCATTCATTTTCCACATTGCTTGTCTAGTCAGGGTTAGGGTAGATATGAGTGCATCCCAGAATGCACTGGGCACAAGGCGGGGGACAGCCCAGACAGGATGGATACACGGTTACTTATCCAACCACCACCGTTCATGTTTGACCAATGAGGTTTCGGCAAACCTGGAGCCTATTTCAGGAAACAGGCTATATGAGATTGGTATCCTGCCTGGATCAATAGGCAGTAATATTATTACATAATTACTCATTTCCCAAACCAGAGTTTGTCAAAACCCCTTAAGATACATTGGTCAAGTCTCATGCGGGGGGTGGGGTGTGGGGGGTGGGGGGTGGAGCTGCCAAAAAAAGAGAAATAAAAACTTTTTTAAACATATTCAAAAGAATCGTCATTTTGAGACTCCCAATTAGTTAGGGACCCACAGTTTGAGAACCACTGTTTTACACAAGGCCTTTAGAATGATATAGCCCTTCTGTCCTTCCCCTGAAAATGTCGACCATCTGATGGACAGCACACTCAGTTGCAACACTAAAGGCATCATCCTCTACTTCAAACCACTGTCCCTGGTGAGGGCCGTGGTGGCAGCGGGTCAAACCAAACCTCTCTTTCCAAGACCACAGACTCCCGCTTGTTCTAGAACAGGGGTGCCCAACTCCAGTCCTGGAGGGCCGCAGCCCTGTGCAGCTTAGTTCTTTCCCTGTTCCACCAAAAATGATTCAGCTCAACAGCTATGTGGTAATTAGCACAAGAAGTTGAATCAGGTGTGTTAAATGAGGGGAAACCCAAAAATGTGCAGGGCTCCGGCCCCCCAGGACTGGAGTCTGACACCTGTGTTCTAGAGGATCTCCAGACACTCCTAGGCCAGCTGGGAGATATCGGCCCTCCTGCTTGTTCTGTACCTACCCCAGGGCCTCCAACCAGAGTGACATGCCCAGAACAGCTAGGTGGATAGTTCAAGTCCAGAAGGTAAAAATCCAGACCAAGATTTTGTTTCAACCAACCTAGTAGAGTATAAAGAGTCACAGTCACAGAGTATTCAACTAGTTGGTTGAAACAAAATCTTGGCTTGGACCTGAACCATCCACCTCTGGCAGTTACTGGGGGAGCGTCTATAATTATCTCAAAGAACATCAGTCAGCTCCCCTCAATCCATGTACATAAAAAAAAAATGTATAATAAAGTAAGAAAATGTTTTGCTAACGGGGAATGCCTCGCTTGTTTTCCAAAGCGAGAGTAAATCACTGAGATTAACTATGAGAAGCCACATCTAAACCAACTGATGGCAACAGTGGGTTAATACAGATAAATTATGCAATGCCTGAGTCTACATTAAAATTCATTTTAGTATCTTTAGAATGCTCTGTGTCCATTATCATTTTTTTTCTCAGTGCTGGGACTAAAGCAGGGAGATTTTTCGTCCAGCTTGCACCAGAGTAAATCTGCTCACCATCCTTACTCTAACCCTAACCCTCTTTTTGCATGCCTATACATCCTCCCCTCCACAAATATTTAGCTGATTCCCACCAATAATTTCCCTTAAGCTCACAAAATTTAGCATCAGAAAGCTTCACCACTCTTACTCTGCTCTTCTGCGACCTCTGACCCTCCTGCTGAACCTCCTCTCAGCACCGGAAGACCCTTCTGTCCGAAAATGTGTAACTTTCGCTGCCGGTGCTGAGTTCAGCTTCCTAAACGTACCCCTCATTGAAACTGCGCTGTTTACTCTGAATCGACTGTTCGCATGAATCCCATTTTACTCATTTAACTAACTTTGCACATTTCAGCCACGGATGGACATTTCAAACACAAAGAAAGACGAAGATATCCTTGGCTTTCAGTATAGGCCGTTTTCATACATAACGATCACCCAGAACAGACAGCTCTGCCAGATTCATAATGCTGCATTTGGGAAGCAGTGAACTTTAAATAAAGAGAGCAAGTTTATGTGATACAACTGCTTTGTTACTCGATGGGGTCAAGGCACATTTGCAACCCTTCTTTTATAGCTAAAGTGTAATAACAAATGTGTAATAAACATTAATGCCATCCAAAATCCCTCAGTATTACATATTAGAAAAAGTAGATTCAATATCTACTGAGGGTAATCTTCATCCAAATGCTAAGAGCCATTTCTGGCCACACAGACGTCTAGCCTGATCTTCTGAGTTAATTAAGCTTTCTGTGTCGCCCCAGGCCTGGGTCGGCATTTTTCTTCCTTTTTATTTAACCAAAGCAACTGCTACATAAAAGACAATTTATGTTTACATGCTTTTTTCATTCCTCACAAATAACTGAAGGTCACTTCAGACGAGGTTTGGATGGAGGTGTCTTTTTACCTCCATGTCTCACGCAAATTGATGTCCGGCCATTGCTGGACATTTCTCAGCCTTTTTGGCAGAGCTCAGAAATAATCCATCAGCACCGATTCTACTGGCTGACTCACGAAGGTTAGACCTCCTCCTGCGTCTTCAGTGTCCGTCTTTACATGGAGGGGGATATTAATGGGTGGTGTGGATGGATGGGTTGTTTTGATAGACCCAGATATTTTCTTTGTTTTCACTTTAATCATTGATAAAAGTACTTTAAACAACCATTCCTCACCTGTTTTGTCACTACCACTGTTATTAGACATCAGAGCACCTCAGGAAATGCTTTACGTTCCCAAACTGCACAATGGAAGTATTCTTTCCTGGTTTGAAATGGCAGTCTGTTAGAGAAAGGCCCGTTTCCATAACCTCTACACAAACTGCTGCTTTATTTCTGAAGATCGAGTCAAAAGGGGGAGAGAATCTGAGGTAGCTGACCATTGATCTGCCCGATTTAATTATATCATTGCATTAATGGGCTGATCCTGTGGCGTCTGTAATTTCACTGCTCATCCAGTGAAAACTCGGATCAACTAAGGCGATCATCAGCCATTTTTCCGGATTATTCAGAGCAACAAACTTAAAGGGTAAGAAAGACAGAAATGGACCATTCACCAAAGACTTAAATGTGCCCCTGTGGACCATTATGACTGTAACAGTTTGTGAAACATAACAGTTTGTGAAATATATTGAAATCTATGGACAATAAATATATACAATTAGACAGAAACAATAATTATATTGACAAACCAGCTCCCACACCCTACAGATGATGCCTCTAGTACTTCAAAAGATATTTTTAAATCAGCTCAGATATATATTTCAGAGTATTACATTTGCATTTACAGCATTTAGCAGACGCTCTTTTCAGAGTGACTTACAACCAGTGCTTTGTCGTCCATGACTGTCCTTCGATCTATAAGCTAGACCTAGCTAGTAAAATGCTCAGGTGTCACTCCTGTGTCAGCAGTAGAAGATTAATAAATTGTTATATGATAACTTGGATATTAATAATGGCATGTAACCTATACTCAGTATATCGGAACAGTGGCGTCTGACTCTCACCCCACCTGCGAGTGTGTGGAAGTTTGCACAGAAGACAGACACTTTATTTATCTCCTTGGGGGAATTTGCCCCCACAGCTGGGGGTTAAGGGCTTCGCTCAGGGGCCCAATGGCAACATCAGTCTACACAGCCCTGGGATTCAAACCAGCACCCTTCTGATCACGATTTGCTGCCTGGTCATCCTGCTCTCTGGTGACTGACATGCTTGTGAGTGGAGTTTGGGGCTGCTTCATAGAGAGCCCTGCGTCCGTTTAGAAAGTCTACAACACTTATGCTTTTTAAACTTAACAAATGGTGAAAAAGAGGTGAATACTTCATTTGACTCTTGGGCAATATGTGGATAAAATGAAACACATAATGCCCCGGAGAGGGTAAATGTGTTCCAGTTGCTTGGACGAAGTTGCCCCTTAATTTTGAAACGGCCTCATTATTTTGATACAAAGCCGAAAATGACTAGTAAAAAGGTACTTTGTCTTGTTAAATTCCTTACCACTTAAGCAATACTTTCATGTCCTTGAAAGTTTAAGGGGTTTAAATTCTGTGTATCAGTTCTTCTTTCTTGGGGGTTTTCCAACACAGACAATTATTTATTTATTCATTCGTTTGTTTGTTTTTTTGTTTTGTTTATCTGCTGATTTTTTATTTTTTTTTGACCATGTGTGTCTATTGTCTGCCTCCGTGGTTCAGACAGGAGACATTTTTTTTCCCAGGATTTTGTTTTTTGCATGCTGTAATCATTGTAGATGACAGGCTGACAGCTTTGATTAGACACCATAGATCGAGATGGGATGTCAGACTAAGTTCTTTTCATGTCGAAGCACGGTATGATCGCGGTGTTTCACAACGCTGAGCATGCTGGAGGCCATCTTGAACACTGATTCATTTCTACATACTGCATGTACAAAAATGCAGTGTGAAAATGGTAATGAATGATTCTATTAACATTTGCTCCTGTGCACTATATCCATGGGCATAAATTATGGGAGGGGGTTGTAACCCCTCAATAATAAATACCTGCCAATACAACCCCCCAGAGACCATTTAATGAGTAGAGACATCAAGCCCAATGCTTAACCTAAAGTTATAAAAAAGTCTGGCTACCTATATATTTCTGATGCAAACCAATGATGACCAAACTGATCTGAAGTCTGATGGTTTCACTGTCACACCATTTGATACGGTGGAAAATGTTTCGTGAAGGTTTACATGGCCAAAGAACAATGAACTACAAGCAACCTACGAAAGAAAAAAAAAGATTCTTGCTGTCTGAGAACTATTATGAAAATATGCACCTTTCTTCCAGGTATTTTAAGCTGAACCTCCTATTATCTTGCATCTCACGCCACGAGTATAAGGTGTTATATTATTCGTTTGCAACAGGAGCTGGAAGCATCTGTAAAAGTTTCCAGTGGGGTAGACCGCTTACAGAGAAATACTGCGGCCGTGAGCCCAACAAACGAAGAAATAAATATCTACAGAAAAATCCACTTTCTTTTTTTTATGACTAGTTTTGGTTTTCTGCCAGATCCTCCATGCTAAACCTGCAGGTCTGGATTTACTGCTTGAACATGGTACTCTTTGAGTTTCATCATTATTAGTTTTTAGTAGTAGTTAAACTAATTACTAAAATAAAATGTCACAAGAATAAAACGTTCTGATATTTTATTTTCACATTTATATGGATGGTATCTGAGCACTTTGTAAATACTTTGACATTGTTATGGCTTTTGATAATGTTTATGGGGCTAAAATATACATCAGGTAAAAAAAACTGCTGTGGTCTCCTCAACAACCAATCAAAACGTTGCAAACCTGTGTCCTTAATCATCACCTTACCTGGCTGGTCTGCAGGCATGAGACATAAGCATCCAGTACAGGACAGGTCAGAGACAGACATCCGTAGCAGATTGCTGAGATACCCAGGCTGATTTTGTCCCTCTTCGACCCCCCAGTGGAATAATTCATTCATTACACCACTGAAAAGCATCAGGTACCATGCGATGCCCATTTTTCACTACAGAGGAGCTTCACTTTGTCCATTTACACCAACTCAACGGGCCCCTTCTGCACAGAGTAACAGAGAGCTTTAACGAGGTAAAGGAAAAAATATAGAGCAATTTGCAAAAAAATAAAATTATAATCAAAAACAGAAAAAGACCAAGGCACTCTTCCGTTATATATTAAAATGCCTGTGCAGGTGATTTAATCTTGTTTACCCTGTGAATTCGCCAACCTGACATTATAAAGGCATTTTAATATGTAACGGAATGGTGTCCTGGTTTATTTTTTTATTTATGAGTTAGCAAGACCAATGGACAACTTCTGCCGCTAATTTGAGCAGCCAGATATAAGAAATTGGATTTTCAACTAACTAAATTTTTATTTCTGATACCAACCTTTGGCCTGATATTAGAAATTGGTATTTTAACTAGTTAAAATTGCATTAGTATGAGTTCACAGATTGACAACTGAATTGCTGATTTCAGAAATCGACATTTTAACTTGTTCAAATTCCAGCTCCCACTGAAACTAATGATGAAAACATTTTGAATGTCACTAACTAAAATAGAATTTCTGATATCAAGAATTGGCATTATAACTAGTTAGAATTGAGTTTGTGATATCCTCTGAATTATATGAGTTAAAGTTAAAGCAGCTTGCCGCAAACTTGTAACTCTGTACACTTGATAATTATGAGGAAGCCATGATTCAGATTTCATTTTCCGTAACCACTAACCCAGTTTAGGCCAGGAAGATAAGCGGAGGCAGAGGACAACCTGGATGGCGATTCATGATACTCCCACCCTGCA